>NW_006160006.1:3803011-3821171 GCF_000334495.1 Tupaia belangeri chinensis | reverse complement strand
GAAACTCACACTAGGCATGTGTGCGTGCATGCCGAAAGTCCTGGGAGGAGAATGGAGGAGAAGGGATTGCGACGCAGCCATCCTACCTGGGGAGTGATTTCTCACTTTCCTTCTTACTGTCCCTGTCTCTCTTTCTCTCTGAAGAGTGCATGAGCCTCAAGGCAAAAACCTCTAAAAAAATAAGCTATTCAGTAAGGTAATCACTTGAATTTGTGTGCATTAAGGGCTTGGCTATATTCTTGGTGCACATTTTATAGCACTGAGGTGGTGCATAAGCTCAGTTTATAAAATTTTACGAGAGAGGATATATTTTCAGATACATAGAAGAACTGGAATGCTAAAATGCACAGCCGCTGGCCTTCATAGAGTTGCCTTTGGGATATTTTGTTCTCTTTTATCTGTGCTTCCTGAAAGAGATACAAATTTATAGGGAAAACATGCACATTTCATACATACCCTGAGGTTCATACTTCACACACAGACTTGAAGTACTTTTACATACAATCAACTGTACTAATATCTAAAAATGTGACATCTTCATGTAACACCTCTCTAACTTCCCACTTTGTAATTGTAGGCAGTCCGGGACAGTTTGTGATTGAATTAGCTCAGTTTTACCTCCCTTAACTCAACACGTATTTTATTTAGCTTGAATGCCGACCCTTCTTTTCAGACACCAGTAATGCTCTTTCGCAGCTCAGTGTCCTCGGGTTGCAAGTGACACAGGCAAGTGATTCTCGGAGAGGTTCAGGATGGAGTTTTCTAGAATTCTTTAATTCTGGAGAGTCACTGATGCAAACAAACACCTCAGCAAGGCCCAGCAATATACAATATTAAATCTCAAAAATCTGGCACGATTTCTCCCAAAGTAATCTTAAGTCAGCAGTAATTAAATCATATCGTGAAGGAAAATGCCCTCCCTTAATTACACTCGGCCTCCCTCACAACACGTCAGATGGACTGCTCACAAACCCCACGGCATGACCTGCCCGGCTCAGTGGCACAACGGAACTTGGCTTCCGCCTTTTTTTGGCTTGAATAAAATATTAAAATAATTATTTGCTCTTTGGGTTGTAGTTACTTATGTGTGGAAAGTAAACACAGCCTTCCATGTTCAAACAGAATTGTGCAAAATCTTTACTCTCCCAACTGCCTGATTGGTATTTTCTCAAACCTTTAAGACCCTCATGTAAACAATAGTACAGTCAGGTTAATTTCATTTATTTAGTAAGGTGTGTGGGGTACTGACCAGGGTACAAGAGAATGATTAGTTGACTTTGATCAGGGTTACTGAAGAGAGAACATTTAGCAAGACTTTGCAGGCTAAGTAATAAACTGATATTTGGAAAAGGGAATGAAATATATTTCAGGTGGAGAAAGAATCAGAGAACAAAGAATAAAGATGTGTGTATAAAAAAATAAAAGATAAAGAAAAGGGAAATAAAAAAATTGGAATAAAAATCCTTTATTACAATAAATTATCAGGCACAATCTCCTCATTTTAAAGATGAAAAAATGCCCACAGAAACTATGTGTTAATAAACCCTAAACAGCAAAAATTGACACTTAAATGCCAAAATGTAAAATGTAGCCTTAAAGAAAAAAAAGAAAAAGAACTGTGGTTACAAGATGAGAAGGCGGTACAGCAGTGACACCACACTCCGTGTAGCTAATCCATGTAGGAAGTTCCAGGTTCGTGTCCAAAGGCATCCCTGAACACGCCAGGCATGCACCCACCTATGCTCTGGGCTGGCTGAACATGGAGGGGATCATGCCATGAGGACCCTGTCAGGGGTGCTGTCTGCCTCCCTCTCTCCCTCTCACCCTCTCTCTCTTTCTCACTCATAGAAGAAACTAAATTTAAAAAAAATGTAGCTAACGTTGAATGTCAAATTTTATTTAGAAATATAAACCTTATCTTTCAAGATATAAAGTGTTGGCTATATATTCTCAATATTTTAAATTCAGTGTCACACGCTAAATTAATGAACTAACAGTACTGTAATATTTTTAAAGACAAGTAAATGCAAATAAATACTGTTTGTTTAAAAAAACACTATGGTTAATTGTGAATAGCAAACTTTATTTAGAAATATAAACCTTAAATCCCTTACTATATAACTGAGAGAGTACACACTGATGTTTTAAAAATGTAGCCCTGACCCGTCTGCCCAACTCTAGACTCACATTGTCAATTGCCAATCACAACTACAGTTATCTTGATATTCTGTACAAACTGCGCAATTAGTGTCTGAAATGAACCTTCTCTTCAAAGCTTTGATCCTGTCACCTAACACTTCCACTTTGGCCGGACTTCCTACCACCTGGGGTTCCTAAATGGAAATTCAGACGCTCCCCATGCTTATCAGTCTTCCCGTGAGCACTGTCAGCCTCCAGACCAGAAAGACGGACTTGGGGACAGATCTCAAGGGCTCTCTCCTCTCCATCTTCTCAACTGCTGGCTTAATTCCAATTCTTCAATCTAAGCTTCCAACAGCTTCCCTACTGCTCTCTCCCTCAGCTTAGGAACGTGAGAGGCAGTGAGGCCTCCCACAAATAACCTTGTGAAGTAGAATGCAGATCAGATCAGGGCTGGAGCTGAAGATCTGGGAGTTTCCAGCATAAAATATTAGAAATCGGGGAAATAGATGGTATCATTTCTAAAAAGGATGCACTAGGGGCAGGAGTGACGATGCTACCCAGTGATGTCTTGCTTTTCTTACTGCAAATGATTTTCTATGATCCGGACATGGATGTGGAATACCTCTTGTTGAATTCATTAGTTACATCAAAAAATTGACCCAGTCACAGGGCACTGCTGCACAATGGTTAGGGCCACAGGGAAGGTTCGGGCTCCAGCCCAACCCCAACGGTGCAGGTACAGTGGGGCACACCTGTGCTCCTAGCTAACTGGGAGGCTGGGGAAGGAGGATGGAGGCATGGGGAGACTCTGAAAAACACGGTTTCTCTCGCTCTCGTTCTCATTGAGAAAGAAAAAGAAAACACAAATTAGCTGGGTAGACGTCCCATGTATTTACAAAAAGAAATACTGATGCTAAGACGATGATGACAGCACTGTGTAAGGCTGAAAATGTCTGACCTGTCAGCCATAAGAGAACAAGTAACTTTACGGATTCCATCATAAATTTAATCATGCTAGTCTTGTAACTCATACCAAGTTTTGGAAGTTTTAGGAAGCAAACATTAGCCCCAAATATATTTTGAAATGCCACAGGGTTCTGAGTAACAGCTTATCTGTGCTTCACTCTATGGAGACGGGGCTACAAGCTGTACCGTGTAAGTGACAGCGACAGCCTTGTGTTACAAGCTCCTTTGAGCTGTCATTACCTGTGATCTCAAGATTTGTTGTTCTCATTGCTACAGAAGTGTTCTTGATTAAACGTCTGTGTGATGGAGACATCAGTGATTTAACCTCCGCGTTTCCCGCCCCGCTTTCTCGGCATGCCCAGGGTTAGCTCTCTTCTCGCTCTCCAACGCTAGGTGTCAGCCCGAGAGTTCTGAAAGGATCGGCACTGCCTCGGTCCCACCCGACACCGCTAGTCAATTACTGTGTCCTTGGCATGGGGATGGCTGTGATCCTCCTAACACGTCATCCATCCACACTCCCTGCCGCCGACCAGAGAATCGCGCACACGTTCGCGGAGTGTACCGTCACCCAGCCTCTGGCCGAGCTCACCTGTACACTAAAGTGTTCAAATCTTTATTCAGCTCTCGACGTGCCCATAAATATAACTTTGACCATTCCCCACACATTCGGCCTCTCCCCAATTCATTAGTCACCTGCTTACATCGAAATGCACACAAAGCTACAGCTGTGTCCTTGCCCTCCTGCCTGTCCCTGCCCTCCTACACGCAGCAGTCAGAGTGCCCTTTTAATGAAAATTGAGGGACCAGCAGTTGGTGTAATGGCTATGTTGCTGGACTCTCATGTAGACGACTGCGGTTTGAGTACTGGACCCGGTGGCTTAAACTCATACCGGGCCTGTGTGCGTGCGTGCCCAAGATCCCCAGAGGAGAATGGAGGAGAAGGGATTGTGGCGTGACCATGAATCCTGGGGAGTAATTTTTCACTTTCTGTTTCTCTGTCTCTCTCTGTCTTTCTGGCGAGTGCATGCACCCTATAGCAAAAACCTCTCCAAATAAATAAATAAATAAAAATAAAATAAAAATGAAAATTGAATACCTGCTTCAATTCTTTCAGTAACTCAGTTCACTTAGGTTAGTCAGATCCCTTCCGTAGTCTTAACATGTACACATGCAAGCTGTAGTGTTCACGTATGAGCACATGTGCATGGGTGTGGGAGAGGAGGCTGGGAGAGGAGGGCAGGAACTCACACATTCGGATGTGAATTCACAGGAAGCGCTTCTGTTATCTGAGGAATTCCCTCCCTGCGTCTCACTCTCCTCCAGCCCCTATCAGGGAATGAGAGCTCCCCTGCCCCTTCGCTTGCCTTCCCTGGTCTGGATTTCATTCGGCAAGTGCTTCAAGAATTCTGCCACATGTCCTGCAGTTCCGGGCACTCTGGGCAGGCACTCTGCAGATCCCAGCTTACTTCTGTGTAACACCAGCTTCAAAGGGGGGCAGGCAGCAATCGAGGGGCAGGTGTGGCTTCGGGGGAAGAAAGCAGATTTGCTCACACGTCTGAAACTGCAGATGTTCTGACTCTGGTGTGCGCTCAGCTGGGAAGCAGACAGCCCGTGCCCTGCTGGTCAGCCAAGGCAGCGTTGCGGCGGGTTGGCCTGGACTTCAGAGATCTGGAAGACTCTTGGGGGGATTTACCATAACATCTAGCTTTGTCAGAAAGGTGTTCCTGACTCAGGATCTGGTAGGCCCTGCATGTCTCTACAGATTCAACCTACCCTCTCCTCTGTTCGCTGGCATCAGGCCAGACTGAGGGCATGGCCATACATTTAGTGGCCTCTGTACATGTGAACTCAGTTTCTCGCGAGTGTGGAGGACGGTCTCAGGCGGTCCCACTGCAACATAGATGAGGATTCTGTCTAAGCCATCAAATAAGCTTTCTTCTGTAGTCTGTAGCTCATGTCGAAAGAAAAAATAAATTGGGGGTACCATAAGCTGTGCACCCTCTGCAGTCAGTTTTGGCTATGAGCAACTGCAGGGTAATCAGGCAGGTTTATTCTGGGGGCTACCTGAAGCCCCTCGTCCACCCATTCATGTTCAGAACCAGACAGGCCTTCACTCGAGTGGACTGTGTGACCGGGAGACGTGAAACAGCCGTGCTGAGACTACAGCTGGCTCCCATGGCAAGACTACGTTAACACGGATTCATTAACAGGGAAGCATCGGAGGGTTTCACCACAATAATTTTAGAAGGGAAGCTCCAAGTTCAGGCAACCTTGAAAAAGAGTTATTTGTGAAGAGAGATTTCTTGCGGTTCAGTATAGCCAGTGAGGATTGGAAGAGTCCGGAAGCTGCCGACGGGGGAAGGTATGCATGTCCTGGGGTACAGATGGGACAATGAGAGGGGATCCTTGGGTACCGGGTGCTCAGAACATCAGCATGGCTGTCAGTGTAGAGCTGTCCCCACTACTCCACTGACTTTATATAACATTCTATAAACGCTGGCGAAATGGACACTTACGTAAGTATAAAAGTTCCTTTCGTGGAAGTTACCCATGATTATACAAGAGCCGACTAAATCCACACATCCTTCACGGGAAACAAGATGACTTTCATGTTATCCCTGAAGAAGGCCTGTGTGAACTAGCGGGTGGGCACGCCCAGGGTGCACGCGCTACAGTGAGAGCAGGTGCAGAGACGGACCTCTAGAGCACCCTACACTGAGAGGCCATGTGCACACGCGTGTGTGCACGTGCATGTGTGTGCACACACATTCAAACATCTGCACACTTCGCACCCAGCTGTTTCCGGTAATTACCAAAGAAGTGAACAATGCCAGGGGATGAGGTTACTGAGAGGAAGTCTGTGTTTTACTTTACACATTGTGTTGTTAGAACTGATGTAGTGAGTTTTCTGGTCATTCAGAAGTCACCTGTCAGAGAAAGGATTTGGAGAGTGTGTGTGAGGCTGTGTGAGACCGTGTGTGTGTGTGTGTGTGTGTGTGTGTGTGTGCTTACGGAATTCCTAAAATCAAAAGCCCAGGGTAAAAGAAGACAATGGATCCAATGTGGGGGCGTTTTGAAAATGTTGCTTCTCTTCAGGTCCCAGTTCAGAGCACCGGAGACAAGGATGAATTAGCGGGCCATCTGCAACAGCTGCCCATGAAGGCTAGAAATCACCGTTGCTGTATTCAACAATTTATGAATTATACAAACATATATTTATAAATGTAGTATATTTCTACATATGTTTGCGATATAAAATTCATAATTTGAGCAATTACACTATTCTTACATATGTATATATTTACACAGAGAGTGTATGAAATCTGTGGCTGTCAGTGCATCAACAACTAGACAGACACAGAATTGAAATTACTTTTGTTTTATAAATTTATTTAAAAATTTTAATAACTTTTCAAAAAGCAATGAAAAAACTTTTATCTTTAAAATAGTTTAGCTTTCAATTTTAATATGAAGCATAATGTATAATTTGCCTTTAATTATAATAGATAACTGGACATTTAGAAATATAATTTTAATAAGTAATATAAAATCATTTTAATTCTTGTTAATTTTTCATTTACTTTAGTGGAAATTTTTATGATAATATATTTGAAGTTTTAAATTCTGGATACAATTACATTTTGTTTTTTTAAATCCTTCAAATTATTACTACTAGAGTCTAAATTTGTAAAAACTATTCATTATAATAAAATAATTAGTTACTTTGCTGAAAGGAAAGCAACAAAATAACTTTTCTTGAAAAAAATGTAAGACTTCAGTAGGATTTATTGCATTATTTACCCAAACACTGTTGGTTCATTATCAAGACGGGGACACAGCTCCTACCACAGATTGATTTTAGTGTTCTCCAGGGCAAGAGACTTGCTTCTCATTTTAATCCACAGAAATACAGTACTTCACAGAGCAGGGGTGAGAGAGAAAGTTTTTGGATGTCTGCTTTTAAAAGTGCTTTTTAAAGAGTCCATTCTTGGGACCAGCTGATGGTATAATGGCTACATCGCTGGACTCCCATGTAGTCAACCACAGTTCAAGACCCAGAACAGGTGGCTTAAACTCACGCTGGGTATGTGTGTGTGTGAGCACACGAGCCCAAGATCCCAAGAAGAGAATGGAGGAGAAGGGATTGTGATGTGGCCATCCCCCAGGGTGGGGGGGTGATTTCTCCCTTTCTGTCTCTCTGGAGAGTGCACACGCCCTATAGCAAAAACCTCTCCAAAAAAAAAAAAAAAAGAGGTCACACATATGGGAAGCATTTTGAAATAAACGCAGGATGGTGTCTCTGACACTTGGCAGCAATAATCCAGTCAGTGAACTTACTTAACCCCTTCTTACCAAAGCACAGCTGGCACAGTGAGGCTGGCCCACTAGGAAGCTGACAGACAGGATCGCTGGGTCCCAGGAAGACCGCCCCTCTGAAGCTGTTTAATGCAGGCTCGGCCTGCAAGGGAAGCCCTGCTGTTTTAGTCAGTAAGCAGCGGTGGTATTAATAAAGAGATTATAGATGTATAAACAGCATCCCCTCAACTTAGTTTCATCACTCTGTCAAAATTGTCTAAATTATTGTCTTTTTTATTTCTCTTCCCCCTCGGGACATCTCACAGAGTCTGTTAAAAACCATTGCTAGCTCACTTTTTCCTCATAGAGTTATTTTCCCCCTTCCTGTCTCTATGACAGTAGATCCTAGTTCAAAGTGGCTTTCACATTTGTGGGCACAGAAATAGTTTACCACCTGTGGATGATGACGTATCCAGTATTACCAGCTCGATTGGTCTGAGGTGTATTTCATGTTGGGCAAATTCTCTGTACAAGCTAAATAATGTATAGCAATTGAATGTATAAAAAATATAACAAAATAAAAATATATAAAAATATTTAAAAATACCTTTACCCATGCATTTTTAAATTTCAGAGGAGATTTAAAAACGTGTGTATATTTGTACAAGATCACCTAGGAGCCAGATGGACAGGCGGCTCGGGGCTAGCCTGCCGCACCATCTCTTACGTAGCGTGTCTCCGGTCATCCGAGATGTGTGGGTTTTGCTCCTGTTACTGTCACTTGCTGCTGTCCACGTGGGCCCCCACTGTCGGGAGAGTTCAGAACAAGAGCACTTCAAAAAGGTTGTTGGAAAATGCAATTAGAGTTTGAGTTTTGTTTTCAGAAGTTTTTTGAAATTCACTCATAGTTTTTCATACGATATATTCTCCCCAACTTCCTGAGCCCTCGTGCACCCAGGGAGCTGGTGCCATCGCCTCCAGCACGCAGACAGACCGAGGTGCCAGAGACGCAGGAGAGCGGCCTGGACCTGGGACGGGACTGCTCTCCTCATCGGAGAGTGGCTACTCTCCTACCTCATTTACTGCTCTCACAGCGAACCTGACGCCTGCTACAATCCAAAAGGCCGGGTCTGCCTTCCTCGAGCGGCCCGTTTCCTCACCTTCACCTGCACCACGGCAGGCCCGTCTTATCTAATCACTTCTGGAGTGCATTTTGATACTTCCACTTGAACACGAATAAACCTGACCTCATGAGAATTCAGAGCATTTCAGATAAAACAAAAGTCAGAAGTAAAGCCTGTTCAAGAGGGTTTGCAAAGGTACCTTGCTGGAAATGAGTGAGGGCCTGGACACAGGTAATATGGCCAAAGGCAGGAAAGCCTGCTGAGCATTTCATTCTGTACAGCAAAACGGTGACCTTGGCTTTCAATCTGAGACAGGAAAAAGGAAGCAGATATTATACCCTTTTCCTTGCATCTGTCGGGGAATAAACCATGATAATACCTTTCATTTCACTTAATATGAATTTCCATATCACTTAATTTATATTGACCCTTATCAAACAACCAAAACCTACATGAAGAGATACGTGTTTTCCCTTACATGTGCAGCAGACAGATGCTCATCATCACCCTGTCCTGGAGAACTCCTAACTCTATTTTCAATTGTGTCTTATCTTGCTGAAAGATTCTGTAGGAGACTCAACTTTTACTTAGGGAGACTTAAGAGCTAAGAAAAAACAAGACAAGATATGGCACCACGTGGTGGCAGTGTTGAGTGCCAACAGTAATGACTCTAGAAAAGCATTATGGTTGCAGTGTATTTTTCCTGAGGCTCACAGGTAACATCGCCACATAAAATTCAAGATGATAGTTAGGTACAAATTTCAAGTAAATTCTAACTATTCTTAGTGAAAACATGTCCCAACCGCGGCACGGGGCGCTCTTGTGCTAAAACATTATCGCGTATCTGCTGTTCGTATCACCGGGTGTACTGCACTTCTGTTCAACCTCACCCTCTCACGGACCACTGGTGCGAATACTTGGCATAGCGACCGCCACCCTGAGCCCTTCGCCTGCGCCAGCTCGTATGGAATCTGGGGACATTAAGAAATCTGTCACAAAAGAGCAAAGCGATGTTCATGGACCATTGTTTGATGGTGAGGGTACGGACATGTCTTTGAATCCCATGTTGTGTGAGTACTGACCATCTTCTCTGGCCATTTCAATAGTGGAATAAGGACATCACTCTTAATTCTCTGGTGAAGAAACCCCTGAGTTACCAAGCTTCCTAAGTAGTGTCTGAAAACTGGTTTCTGAGTAGAGGGATTTAGGACTGGCAGATTTGCCCAAGTCACTTACAAACTGTTATATATAAAATGGCCCAGATTACGTGTTCACCTGAGAGACCCCCTAAATGTTTAGAGGCAGCTCACCCTGGGGACTTGGGGACCAAATCTCTGTTCAGATTACTTCTAGAAAGAAAGGGGAAGGGAGTCATATTAGGTAAATGTGATAATAATAAATTGAACCTATTGCTAGAATCACCTGAATATAAGCTGTTTTATTTTTTATAAAAATTAATTTATTTATCTAAAGAGAGAAAGGCAGACACCTCAACAGGGTCTCATGCAACAACACACCTGCAGCCCTTGCCAGCCAGGAAGATCACGGGCTTGGGCGTCTGTCATGTACATGTCAACTCAGGAACCCAATCCCGATCTACCCTATGGCTTCCAACATCACACAGCCTTGTGCTACTGCTGCACCTCTATGTCTGGGCCAAACTGTTTCTTTTTTATCTTAAGTTGTAGAACATTTAATGATGGCATTAGGGCATTTCTTATTTTTCTTAAATATTTTTGTTTGTCCTAGCAATACTACTTATTATATGACTCTGATTTTTTAAAAAAAATTATTATTTTTAATTTGCTATAGGGCTCGTGTGCTCACTGGAAAGACAAAAAGTGAGAAAGCAAGCCAGGTCTGGGACTTGAACCATGGTTTGCCATGGGGGAGTCCAGTGCCTAAACCACCAAGCCACTTGCTGGCTCCCAAACTGAGTTTCTTAAAACTAAAGTAAATCAGAGATATATACCTAGTCTTCCTAAATGGGAAACTAAAATTCACATATAGTGATTCTAAATTAATTATAAAATGTTACACAAATAATACTTTCACACACATACACCGCATCACGTGATCCACAATATGACCATGGTCCGAGCAGAAACATGAGCTGGCCCAGCCTGGTGGTGTGGTCAGTAGCTCACTGACATGCAGTGCTGGGAATCACAGGGCCAACTGTGGGTTTGGGTCCGCAGTTTGAAAATATGCCAGGTGTAGGCCAGTAGGTGGAGTAATGGTTACATTGCTGGACTCCTATGTAGTCAATCACAGTTCAAGTCCTGGACCTGGTGGCTTAAAACTCACACTGGGTACATGTGTGTGTGTGCCCAAAATCTCAAGAGGAGAGTGGAAGAGAGGTGGATATAGTGTGGCTGTTCCCCTGGGTGGTGATTTCTTGCTTTCTGTCTCTCTGGTGAGCACACATATCCTATTCAAAAAAAAAAAAGTCACTCTAGAAAAGACACCAGGTGTGCATGCACATGCTCAGTCTTGATGAGCTGAGGGCTGGGGAAAGTGAGCACAGCGTGACGAGCCCTGCTGAGGGAACTGCTCTCTCTGCATGGCTCAAACTCTCAGTAATGAAATACACTAAAAAACAAAAAACCAAGCTCAGGTTATTTAAAAATGTTCCTCTTCTTCGTTTTCTTAATAGTCTAAATAAATAAAACTTGCTTTCTTTTGCTTGCGTTTTGCCAGCAGGCACATGCATTTGCTAGAAAAAGAGAAAGTGAGAAAGTACCCCCGGGGCATGTTCACGCCTCAATCTCTTCTCCTCCAGCTCTCCCTCCTCTTGGGGTTCTGAGCACGTACACACATGACCAGAGTGCTGTGCAGGATGCAAGGTCCAGAACTTGAAGCACACAGTTGGTCATGTGGGGTCTAGCTGCCTTAACCACACGCTAGGGTTAACCCCAATAAATACAATTTCAAAACAGAAGTGTGCCCAGCCTCTCCCCTCTGCGATGTCCCAGGAATGGAAGTAATAAAATAATAAAATTCCGGCGCCCTAGCCCACTCATCCCCAAGAGCATTTAGAGAGGGCCCATGTCCCTTGTTTCAGGATCTCTCATGCCCTGGGAAGGTCTCAGTGTGGTTGGACTCACCAGGGCAGCAGGACAATTGTCACAGATAAGTGAAATCGCAGATGACCGAGAGGAATCGCAGATGGTTGTTTTGATGGCCCAAAGCTGTTTTACTTTTAAAGATAAAAAACTTTAAAATACTTAGACTCTCATTTTAAAGCCATCTTCTCTCTAGGAACATGAATTCCTTTCCTTTGCAGTCAGTGACATTTTAGGATACATTTTGAAAAAACACTCTATCTAAACCAGCGGTCTCCAAATAAAATAATCAAATGAGGCAGTTTGCAGGGCTTAGGAGGAATAGCATATTTACGCATACAAAGAAACCTCAGCTTAACTAAGCTTGGGTGAACAACGGCGAGGCACCACGGGTGTCCTTACTGTCACACCAGACCTGAGGTTCGGGGTATGCATTTCCCCTTGGAGAGGGATAGATAGCAGTTGTCTCACTCATTCACTTTCAGGATGTGTCAACCAACCTGTGTTTAAATAGGTCCTGCTGATTTTCCCCCATAGGTCACCTCAGTTTGCTGGAGAAAGACAGAGAGAGACAGAGAGAGGGAAAGTGAGAAATCACCCCCCAGGGGGATGGCCACACTGCAATCCCTTTTCTTCCATTCTCCTCTCCAGATTTTGAGCATTCACGCATATATCCCTGGTGTGGTTTTCAAGCCACTGGGTCCAGGACTCAAACCCCTGTCTACCACATGGGAGACCACACCAACTGCTGGCCCCTCTGCTAAGTGAATTTTAAGATGATACACTCTAACTCCATAAATGAACCCTTGCATATTGGATAAGTGGTTTGTACAGCTGCCCAGAAACAAACCACAGACTGAAGATAACTTAGTAACACAAGGCACAGCAAAGCGGGCGAGCCTGGCAGCTCTTCAGTGAGCCCATTGTACAACTCTGCGAGGGCGGAATCAGGTCTCTAGGAGTCACGGTAATCAGAGGCCTTTCAGGATGACTATCAGAAGAATGCGTGGTTGCCTCCTCCTCCCGATCCCCTCCCTCTCACCGTCCCCACGTCCCGCCCTCCTGCCCCACTGCCTCCAGGATCACTGCTCACCATGCTCTCCTACCTTCCCATCAGTTCTGCCCCAGAAAATCCATCTGGTAAGCAGCCACGACACACAGTGATGGAGTGTAAAAATAAATAAGAAGAAATGGACATGCCAAAAACTTGTACCTGAATATTTTTTTTTAAAAGATGCTTGGTGTTCGTGATCATTGGTGGGAACCTTGTCATCTACATGCTCTGGGCCTTGTGCTCAGGATCAGAGGAAGCCATCACCATGGGTAACGTTTAAAACACATTTTTCCCCAGTTTTATCTAAGAGAGATAATGTGTTCTTTTAAAATGTCTACTTTGATGTATGTCTTATACTCCTCACAGTATAGTGATCAATGTATAGCATATTGTATATCGCTTGTTAGTGAACACAGCAAAATAAACTATCTGGGGAATGTGTGGTCATTATTTTTGACTAGGAATGCTTATCAATTAAAAAAGAGAACCGGGAAGCTCCTTTAGACTATCGGGAAGCACCTCGTGAAGAAGATAAATCCTGGAGAGGCATTAACAAAAGCATTACCCAAATCCTGGGTTCAGGTAAATGCAAAATCGTAAAAAGAGAAAGGGAGGGGGCTGGGATTCTTCCATTCACATAGGGAAAGGGTTCAGAGAATGAAATGAAATCGAAGGAGGAAGGAAAGACACTCCGTATTTGGAGGGAACCTACACAGGCTTTCCACTTGTGCAGTGAAAGGGCATATTTCATTCTCCTTGCTGAGGGTTTAGGGGAGGAAAAAGGGGCTTTGGCAGGAGTGTGTTGGAAGGTCCTTGATGGTAACAAGCGCCAAGCCAGGATTCAGGTACAAGAAATTGATCCCACAAGATGAAGAGGCATTTTGAAAGGCAGGATGAAAAAGTCAGGGGTTCCCTCAGCTTTGGTCCTCCATCCTCTTATCCCACCACCAGAATTCTCATGTCTAGACTTTTCTGTTCACGATCTTCACGTCCTGCACTTCCAGCTGAGAAGCTACATTGAAGCCTCAAACACCATTTTAATCATCACCCGTGCATTTTTATTCTGATTCACGTTTTTCTTCCACGTGTAGTCACTGGATGCCTTCCATGTGCCAACCTCGGTGCCAGGTCCTGGGACTTTAAAATGAACAAATGGAGTATGTTCTCTGCCCTGAGGAACTCACGTTTTAGTAAGAAAGACATACAAGAAATATATGACTAAATAAAATTATTACAAATTTGATTATGACTGTAAGAAAAGTAAAATGGTAGGGGACCAGCAGGTGGGATGGTGGTTAAGGTGCTGGACATTCCCACATGGCTGACCATGGTTCAAGTCCTGGACCTGGCAGCTTGCTTTCTCACTTTCTCTCTGTTTCTCTCTGGTCAAAAACAAAAGCATTACCCAAATCCTGGGTTCAGGTAAATGCAAAATCGTAAAAAGAGAAAGGGAGGGGGCTGGGATTCTTCCATTCACATAGGGAAAGGGTTCAGAGAATGAAATGAAATCGAAGGAGGAAGGAAAGACACTCCGTATTTGGAGGGAACCTACACAGGCTTTCCACTTGTGCAGTGAAAGGGCATATTTCATTCTCCTTGCTGAGGGTTTAGGGGAGGAAAAAGGGGCTTTGGCAGGAGTGTGTTGGAAGGTCCTTGATGGTAACAAGCGCCAAGCCAGGATTCAGGTACAAGAAATTGATCCCACAAGATGAAGAGGCATTTTGAAAGGCAGGATGAAAAAGTCAGGGGTTCCCTCAGCTTTGGTCCTCCATCCTCTTATCCCACCACCAGAATTCTCATGTCTAGACTTTTCTGTTCACGATCTTCACGTCCTGCACTTCCAGCTGAGAAGCTACATTGAAGCCTCAAACACCATTTTAATCATCACCCGTGCATTTTTATTCTGATTCACGTTTTTCTTCCACGTGTAGTCACTGGATGCCTTCCATGTGCCAACCTCGGTGCCAGGTCCTGGGACTTTAAAATGAACAAATGGAGTATGTTCTCTGCCCTGAGGAACTCACGTTTTAGTAAGAAAGACATACAAGAAATATATGACTAAATAAAATTATTACAAATTTGATTATGACTGTAAGAAAAGTAAAATGGTAGGGGACCAGCAGGTGGGATGGTGGTTAAGGTGCTGGACATTCCCACATGGCTGACCATGGTTCAAGTCCTGGACCTGGCAGCTTGCTTTCTCACTTTCTCTCTGTTTCTCTCTGGTCAAATGAAAATAAATGAATAAATAAATAAAATTACTTTAAAAAAAAGAAAAGTAAAATAGTAGATATGACTGAGAGTAATGAAGAGGTATGATGATAATAAGAGGGACTTTTGGATGATGTGGAAAGGGGCGGTTCCCATAAGAAGTTTTAAACTGAGATCAAGAACAAGATTGAGCCAATTACTCAAAGAAATGGAGAAAAAGCATTCCAGACGTACAGAATTGCTTGAATAAATTTTTTGAACTGGCAAAGAATTTTGTTTCCAAAGAACAGAAAGGAGCAAAAGTCTCAGAATATGTTACTCAGAGTGTGCTCAGCGACCAGCACCCTATCACGTGGAGCTTGTAGGAGGTACACACTCTTGGGCCTCACTCCTGTCCTGCTATCAGGATTTGCGTTTGAACAAGATGCTCAAGTGACACACACACATTAAATTTGACATGTGCTGTCTTAAAAGATTTACTAAAGGAGAAAGGATAGATGAGATTGGAGAATTTTATTCTAAGGTCAGTGGAACACCTTCTCATAGAGGCAGTCAGGCCCCTTCACCAACAGGGACACAGACAAATTCCATTTCAAAGTCCTGTCCCTTCCTTCCACATTGTACTCTTCCCTTAGTGAGTGAGACTCCAAATTTTATTTCTTTTTCTCTTTAGGTCCCATATTCATGCAGCTATGAACCCATGTCTAGTCCATCTTCTATCTCTAGCATGTACTCCCTCCTTTATTTCCAACGAAGGCCCTTTTGGCTGACTGGTCTCTCATTTTACAAGAAGATTGGAATGTGCTTTGTTCATTCTACAAGAATTAGTGCATATTTGGGGCTGATACTGCCGAAGAACTATATGGAGGTAACAACTTAAATTTTGAAATTATGGAAAAAGATACCCGTGGCTTAAAACTCTTAACCTGTGCACAATAGAGTAGAGAAGAAATGGCTCTCAAGGTCACAGAATCAAAAGTAACCTGATTAAATGAATGAATATGCTGAAGACAAAATGTGAAGCTGAATGTGTAAAGAATGAAGTATAGGGTGGAAAAGGGATGGGCTTATCAGCCATGGAAACAAAACAGAAACAAAATCATGAAGTCTAGTATAACTGACCAATTCATTGCCACTTTAAGGAAGATATAATCTGAACACATTAGACTACTCAATACTTATTTATTTATTTATTTTGTAGAAAGAGCTTTTTGCTGTAGGGGTGCATGTGCTCACTAGACAGACAAAGAGACAGAACGCGTGAAATCACCCACAAAGGGGGATGGCCACACCACAATCCCTTCTCCTCCATTCTCCTCTTGGGATTTTGGGCATACATGCACATGCACTTGGCATGATTTTCAAGCCTCTAGGTCCAGGACTCAGACTGTGGTCAGCCACATGAGAGTCTGCAGTCAGCCATGTGAGGGGCCACAGTGCCATCTGCTTGTCCCTCAATTCCCTTTCTTTGAGCTTCATATTCTCAAATGTTCTAATACTTTTTCACTCTGTAGGTCTACCTTTAGCAAGAGATGCTGCTCCTATGCACTCTGCGTATTCTCGTCTGCATAGGAGTCATCTTCATTAGCTCATAAATTGCCATGTGGTTTCACGTATGTTTAATGAGATCAGAGTCCACTCCTAAGAAAGGGGCCAACTGTTGATGTGCCAGCAAAATCATTTTGTAGACCTGTAAGACTAAGGATTAGATAGTTAGAAATTCAATAAGACCTAAGTCTTCTGAAGGTTTCTTGGGAAATAGTCTGTTGTCCCTTTCTTGGAGAGCAAAGCATCCTTGATTGATCATGCATTGTTGAGCACTATAATGAGATGAGATACTTTGTACGGCGTGTTGTCCTCGGACTTGTCTGCTCTCAGGTCTCTTCCCTACTCTTCACTCTCTCGTCTCGGTAGTTGGGGGTCCGACTCCTGCAGGCTATGATTCCAGGCTCTAATGTGGCCTGGCTTTCTGTGGGGTTTGCAGTAGAAGTCCCTGACAGACAACTGGAAGACTAGAAAATAAGGGCTATTTCTCTCTCCTTCTAGAACTGCCCTGGGAAGTGTCCTGGCAGCTAGCTGTCTTGTCTATGATTCCAGTGCCTCCCAGACAGGATATCATGCTTCTGAAACCCACCAGGAGACCCTCAGCCCTCTCTCGTCACCAAGGGTTGGTCGTGGCCTCAGCAGTTCCTCATCTCTGGCTTGCCTCCTGTCCCACGTCTGGTTTTTCAGCAATTCCATAACCTGCAGAACCAACTCAGCTCCACATTCTCTCTGTTAAGATATTCAGAGCATTTCTTGTTTTCTAATGGTAAAGAGACATATTCTTCTTCACATACTTATTCTTACCTATTATTTACTTTTTAACTTTGTACACTTGTGTCCACACGTGATATAACAGTATAGGTCTATTTTTATAATAATTGTGTACTTTCAGAATCACAATATTTAAATTATGGACATCTCACTAATCTGGCGCCAGCCAGTTTTCACTAAAAAATTTTTGCTAGATGCCAAACCTGAGGTCTTTCTGCGTGTATGTTTTTGTTTCCTTCCTAGTTTAACACTAGGAATAGATTGCTACTTAAGAAATGCATAAATATTCAGAAAATTATGTCAGACTAATCTGAAATATATCACTGTTATTTATGGTTTTTTTTTTTTTCAGACTTCACACTACTTAGTATAATTAAGCTATATTTTAAACACCAGAACCAAAAACAAGCTTCAAAACCCAGGAGACATCATGTGAGGAGATAAAAGGTCACCGAAATCTTGTCAGGTCACACTTTTGAGAGCTTTGCTGTATGTGTTTTAGAAATAATTAGTTCTATGCTTTTATGTTGGCAGCATACAAACAGTAATTAAATTCTTTCACCCTGAGAAGGTGAGTAATTGTCTTCCTGATTTCTTTCTTAGGTCCCATGGAGATGAACTACTTCGCGAGCTCATATGGTGAATAATTTTAATGCCTGAATTTGTAAGAGGAACACCCAGAACAAAAGGTGTTACCTAAAGAACACAAAACTGAGATTCCCAATTAAATTACCCACACATTGCTTTGTGTTCTGTTTGCTTGTTTTTAAAGTTTCACATAAATTTCCAGTGGATATAAATCCATGCCAATTTTTTTTTTTTCTAAAATGTTTCACAGAGGAGCACTTTTGCTTATGGAAATTTATGAATCTCTCAATTCACATAAATGAAAGAAAACAAAAGGCTAAAATATCTGTTGTCCTTGTACATGGCAAGAGGAATTCCCAGTGCAACCCCAACCTGCACTTCCCCGTCCCTAAAGGTCT
>NW_006160006.1:3794605-3802980 GCF_000334495.1 Tupaia belangeri chinensis | reverse complement strand
TTGACTTGTGCGTCATTGAGAGGTGAGGTGCTCTCCGCACCTAAGGTAGGTCCATAGGGAGCCCCAGGTTGCTGCGAACAGCCTGACCACACAACAGTGAATTGACCTAGACTCTTCTTTTGTCTCCTCTAATACCTAGTCCTTGATACTCATCCTCTTAGAGGCTATTAATAACCTATGATGGGTCTTTCTTTTATTAGTGGATGATATTGGTATAAGATTGTGTTCTGTTATATTCTACAGTCACTGAATGATCGTATGTGACATTAACTCGACCCTGTATAAAGAGACACAAAAGGGTCGCAACAGAATAAAAAAGACAGAAAACAAAACAATCCTCAGTTCCTTGACATTGTAGCAATTAAATTTTAAATATGCAGAGAATAAAAACACATTCAAAAGAGTTTAATCGACTCAACAAGTTCATAATTTAACAAAGGAGAGAGAGGAAGCATGAACACCAACAGCTAACCAGCTCTCTATCAGTCTAGAAACCCTGTCGGCCCGTCACGTAGAATAGCACCTTAAACATCTATGCACTGTTTTATCCCTTCATTCATGTCTTCGTTTATTTATTGTCTAAAACTATATTCTGAATGTGCTTTTCAGGACCTCTAAGAACACCCTAACACCATAGCTATGCTAGAAACAGAAGCGAACCCTTCAAGCTTGTCACAACCTCACCGGATGCCGAGGCAGGCTCTGCAGAGCTCGAGCACTGCTCCGGCCCAGCTGTAGTGCCACAGGCAGTAGAGGGCCTCTTGAGAGGTCGGAGCTGGGTGAGAAGGCTCTGGGTTCATGTCCGGGTCTACCTGAAAGTGCCAGGTGCACTCATGGGTGCTCCCATGACCCTGGCTAGCTGGAATGCTGGGGGAAGACTGGGGGAGGACTGCGAACCCAGTCATGGGTTTCCCTCTCTCTCTCTCATGGAAAGAGTTCCCCTTTCACTACAACCCTGCCCACACTTACCACTTTTTTATATTTTTAATCTTTGCCATTCTGACAGGAGTTTGGTTGTATCTCATTGTGGTTTTAATCTGTATCTCCCTTATTATGAGGGATGTTGATCACTTCCTCATATGCCTTTTGGCTGTTCATATGTCTTCTTTAGAGAGATCTTTGTTCAGTTCATTTTACCATCTTTTAATTGGTAAAAAAAAAAAATCTTTTTTTTCTGGGTAAATCGCATGAATTCCCTATGTATTCTGGTTATCAGTTCCTTGTCTGAGGCAGATTTTACAAAAATATTTTCCCATTCTGAGTGTTGTCGATTGTCCTTTGCTGTGCAGAAATTCTTAATCTGATATAATGCCACTTGTCTATTTTAGGGATTATTGCCTGTGCTTTGGGACTCTTATTTAAGAAGTCTTTGCCTACCCCATTGTCTCCCAGAGTTTCCCCAGTGTTTTCCACCAGTAGTTTTATAGTATGAGGTCCTAGGTTCAGATTTTTGATCCATTTTTAGTTGATTTTTGTTAATGGTGAAAGATGAGGATTCAATTTCACCTTTTTGCGGGTGGACAAGTTTTTCCAGCACCATTTGCTAAAAAGGTTTTCCTTTTCCCAATGGATTGACGAGTATCCTTTGTCAAAAATCAGTTGACGTCAAGCTTTGGGGTTTATTTCTGGGGCCTCTATTCTATTCCATTGGCCCACCTGTCTGCTCTTGTGCCAATATCATGCTGTTTAGTAAGACTTCCAGCAGACAAATGGAAAGGGGACCTAAGAAAATGACTGTTAACCCTTTCAGTATTCTCTCCATGCTTTCGAATAATTGTTATGTCTTGACATTCATGCAAGAAAATGTTAAGGAACTGTACTGAGCCTCTGATACACAGCTGAAGCTTAATAAATGTCTTTTAACAAATGTATGAAATAAAAATAATCATTTTCCTATTAAGTCCAGATTGGGGGACATTCAGCAGCAGTGCTAAGACACTTCAGAAGCCTCATCCCGGCATGAGAGAATGTCAGAGAGCAGCCATGTGTCAGGCAGCCCGCTCACACAGCCAAGGTAATCCTGGCAGTGCAAATGGTGCTCACCGACCCCCGAGTCCCATCCTGAGGGGCAGCGCGGGGACTCTCCTGCCATTCCTCAACAAGCTGGTTCAGTTCAACAGTGCAATTACGCTGTTTTTCTATTTCCTCCTTTTCTGTGTGTGATTCCCAGAAAACAAAACAGCATGAAGTGGCCTCTGAATTCTCAGGTCTTATTGTTTTTGATGAGGGACAGGGCTAGTCTCTGTCCTTCAGGACTCAGCTAACTAATCTGGCAACTTTCCTGTAAGTCACTAGAGCACCCTCGTTTCAGAGTGCAGCGCTGTGTCTTGTACTGCCCTGACATCTGCTTGGAGAGTGTAACCATGGACGGGTGATCAACTAGAGACATCGACTTCATTCCCAGCCTCTGCGAGATCGTGATGATACAGCTCCGGACAGCAGTCATGTCGCGCTGTCTTCCTGAAAGAAGGAGTCTACTCCATCCACGTGCTCATGCGTGCCCACTCCTACCTACACACACGTGTGCGCGGCACACCTATGGGCGACGTATGTGTACTCAGCGAGGCATTTCCAGCAACTAGAAGGTTCACAAGACCCGAGCGTGGTGCAGCTGGGAGGATTAACATGTCTACTTACGCACTCGGACAGCAGCCACTTGGGATGGCTTAGCGTCATTATTTGCCCTCACTACCTCACCTCTTCCAAATGCCAATTAAATCCTCCTCTGAACAGGAATAAATCACTTCAGCTGCTTTTCTGCGATAGCTACACTCCTGGGTGCTTGACGAGCTGGTCCGCCCGACGGTGCCTGGCAGGCGATAAGCCGCGGTTCTGCTATGGAGAGGCAGTTATCACTATCTAGATGTCCACGTGACATTGCCACAACCCGCGTGATAGAGCAGTAGAGACAGCCCAGCTTCAAACCTGGTGTTGACGACATACTAGCTGGGTGACCTTTGTGAAGTAAGTATGCCTCTTTAAATCTTACTTGTCCTCCCTGTCAGCTGATGACCATGCTACTCCATGGGGTATAGTAAAGATTTAATAACCAAAAAGGGTGAGGAAAGCGGCTGGCACACAGGTTTCGGCGGTAGTTACCAGCAGTAGGGGCTAGCGTATACCCTGTCCGTGGCGGGACTAATCTGACAGCAGACTACATCCGGCCTCCTTGATGAACGCAGGTGACTGTTAACATCGGTCTCCCGTCTTACACACAGTGCTCTGTGCTTGCCTGTGGCTCTCATCAGATTTACTGCCCCTGGAGTAAGACCAGCCTTCTCCCTTTCTGAGCTCTGCAGAGCACCTAAGGCAGCGTGCCTACTCCACACAGAGAGTTTTAATAAGCTTTCAGCCCTCGGGATATTTTTTCCGAGCTAAAATTGTTACAGTAAAGCATAGACAGTTGAATGGGTTGTGAAGGCCTGGGGAGTAGGAATTTATAGGTGGGACGGCATTTCTCTTCCCAATAGAGCGATTATTGTGTCGTATGTGCAGGTATTTGGAGCTTTTGCAGAATTTACAGAAGCAACCAAGGCATCCGTAACCTCCCATTTACCCCGGCTACCGAAGCTCTGGTTTCAGGAGCTTCTGCACCAAGAGTGCAAACGCAGCTCTGCCCTCCCCAGCCCACCCCCCCCCTCCACTTCCTCTGCCTTCCTGCCTAAAAGCCCCGATGCTTTAAGATGAACACAGAATAAACTCTAAGTGCTGGAGAAAATGGAGTTACACCACATCACTTAAGTGAAAAACCCCGCTGTAAAACTGTTGGATGAATGGAAGTTATTGTCAGTGGGGAACAAACCTTCATTATTAGTAGTGTTTATGTTCCCAAATACCTCCTCAATAGAAAGGCAACATGGGACCACAGAGTGGTGCAGTGGTAATGCAGGGGACCCACATGGGAAGGTCCTGAATTCATGTCCCAGAACCTCCCTGAGCAAGCCAGGTGCATGCACGCATGCACAGAGTCCAGGCTGGCTGAGGCCAGGGGGTAGACCACGGTATGAAGACTCCTTTGGAAGTCTCTCTCTCTCCTTCACTCCCTGTCTCTTTCTCCCTCTCATAGGAGAAATTTTCTTTGAAAGGGACACTGCAAAGCCTGTGGGGATGGTGGTAATTCATGTCAGAAGCGCTGTTTTGACAACTAGCAGTATTTTACAACAGGCCATTAGGGAAGGGGACAGCACAGCAGAGCACCATGGCCAAGGCCACGCGTACCTTAGGGCCCCACCGGGCCTCTCAATTAGCTTGAGCAGCTGTAATATGCCTACATTATCATCAGAGAAGGCTAATTTAAAAATCGAATTAAATATTAAGAAGGCAATACACATCCTTTCTAGTGCTGTGATGCCATAATTAGAGAGAGCTGATCACACAGACTGAGAATGCTATCTCGGGCTCACAGGGCACCCTAAGACGCACTAGAATTGAGTAGATCAGACTGCAGACATGGATCGCTTTATACTTCCTGATGGCGGCCCCTCTCTTAATGAGAAAATCTTTGAGACCCAATTTCCATCATAATGTAATTTGCATACATTTGCTAATACCACCTGCTGCATCTTTAATGCCTTTTCCCTTCCCTAAACAAAGAGCTCCAGGTAGGAGAGTCCCAGTGCACTCTCTGAGAACAGCCCAGAATGTCAGGTCCCAGACTCTGACAGGGACAGCTGTAGCTTAGACTTCCTATCAGAAGGAAATCATGACCCACGGCTTCTAGGAAGCTTGGATTGCCCGTCACAATGAACTCACACGTGCCCTGGCAGCCTCGGAGAGTAAACACCCCTTCCAGGCTCCGACACGCTCCGCTCCCCTACTCCCTGCTGCGCTGAGTGCTCCCCCTCCAAGCCACGGCCACCTCCGCCTCTCCTGCCCTGCTCCCAGCCACTGTCCTCCTGCTCCCCTGGCAACAGGCCTGTCATCTTCTCGCAGTCCCACTTCCTGCCACACTCCAGACTGGGCCTGATGACGTCCATCTCTAAAATGATTTCTAATAATTAGCAACTCCTCAAAACACATTGAGGAGTCAGAAGACTCAGATTATTCTCGATTCAGACAGATCATATAACCTTGTAGATTTGCTTCACGTCTCTGAAATGTTCCAAATATTTAACTTTTTTGTGGCTTGTCTTTTAATTGCCAGAGGGAGACAAAGAAACGTGGGGGTGGGAGAGGAGGCATCTCCCCAAAGGGGTGTGGTCAGGCCACGATCCCGTCTCCTCATTGCACCATCCTGTCAGGACTTCCGGCATGCAAGTACATGTGCCCAGAGGGTTTTCCTTTCCTTTTTATTAAAACAGTGATTTTTTAAATTAAATTTATTATTATTATTATTAAATTTCCCATAGGGCATATGCCTCACCAGAGAGAGAGAGAAAAAATGTGAGAAAGCAAGCCGCCAGGTCCAGGACTTGAACTGTGGTCTCCCACATGGGAATCCAGTGACTTAACCACCATGTCACCTGCTGGCAGCAACCAGAGGGATTTTTAAGCTGCCAGGGCTGGAATTTGAACTGCGGTTAACCATGTGGGATCTGATTCCCTTAACCACGAGGCTGCAGGGCCAGTCCAATTTCCAGTTTGTCTTTTATTGGTATTTCTTTCTTCCATGACAGATGAAGAGAGGAGAGCGAGAGAAAGCACGCTGACAAGGGTCTCGGGACAACCACTGTCCAGTCGCAGCCTCAGCGGGCCCGGGTGACAGGGTGGGCAACCCAGGAAACAGCCGGACTTGTGCTACATGGGCTCTGCCGCATAGCCACCGTGCCACCACCTGGCCCTTCCGCCTCTGGGTTTCAATCTGTCCTTCATGCCCTTCTCTTCCCTCCCTGTATGTGCATGTCTGCTGGCTGTGCTCCTCAGAGGTCTCAGTCAGCCCGGAAACTCTAAGGCAGCTCAAACCAAGATAGCCCTGTTTAATCTGAGAGCTAGAGACGGTTGAGTTGGTGAGGATTTCAGAAATGCCTGGTTAACTCATTTAAATAAAAGGACATAGGCACAGACTTTTGCTATTGTAGTTTAAAAATGGATCACTTTGAAATAAACAGATTGTACCATTTTAACCTAAAATATCCAAATAACAATGAATATAAAGTTTATGTAGAAGAACGACATTTTATTCTACATAAACCATTTTTATTCAACATTGACTTTTAAAATATGTCCCTACTGTGTAACGACTTAAATACAATCTGTCTAATGAGTGACTGAAATTAAGTAAATTTACCTCATTCAAAATGTGCAAATATGGGACCAGCAGTTGGCATAATGGCTATGTTGCTGGACTCCCATGTAGTCGACCATGGTTCGAGTCCTGGACCTGGTGGCTTGAACTCACACTTGGCACTTGTGTGTGTGTGTGCCCAAGATCCCGAGAGAAGAGTAGAGGAGGAGGGACTGTGGTGTAGCCATCCCCCCTGGGGGGGTGATTTATTGCTTTCTGTGTCTCTGTCTGTCTTTCTGGTGAGTGCACCCCTGTAGTAAAAACCTCTCAAAAAAAAAAAAAAAAATGGAAAGTGCAAATATACAGGCCAGCTCTGAAGCTCAGCAGTTAAGGACATCAGATCATGGTTTGAATCCCAGCCCCCAGCAGCTTGAACAACACACCAGGTGGGTCCGTGCCCAAAATCCTAATGGGGAGAAATAGGGGCCGCAGGGTTGTAGCATAACCACCCCCAGGAAGGGCACTTTCTCTCTCCCTTGCTCCCTCTCAGGTAAATGCATGTACCTTCAGGCAATAGAAGTTTTTAAAAAAGCACAAATAGAGATAATCTGAAGGGCATAACCTCAGATACACTCACTTTTTCTTTTATTATTTGTAATGCTTATAAGAATCACTTGACTGTTTTTCATTGGGCTAACAATATTTCCAATTAAAATTATATAAGAAATACACAAATGGCTAAAAAATATTTTTAAATGTTCAGTATCTTGTCATAAGGAAAATGCAAATTGAATCTACTAACCCCTAGTCAGAATAGCTATGATCCAAAAAACAGATACCATCAAGTGCTGACAAGGCTGTGGTGAAAAGGGAACCCTCTTACACTGTTGGTGGGAATATAAAGTAAGTATAGCCACCGTGGAAAACAATAGGGAGGTTGCTCAAACAGTGACAAGTAGAACTACCATTCGATCTAGTAATCCCACTCCTGGGTATTAATCCAACAGAAGGAAAACACGCAACTGGAAAGAGCCGCGCGTCTGTTACTGCAACATTACTGACGGCGGCTAAGACATGGAGTCCACCTAGCTGCCCAGCAGCTGAGGGCTGAGTTAAAGGTATGTGGCACATATACACTGTGGACTGCTACTCAGCCATGAAGCACAGCCAGGCTGTCACCTGATACGAAGTGGGAGAGGAGAGAAGAATTCGTGTTAAGAGAAATTAGCCACATTCTGAAAGACAAACATTGTGTGTGCCCGCTCAGTCACATCAAGCATCTGCACCCTATGGCAGAAATGGAAAGATTCCGAGGCATAGCAGTAGGGAGGACAAATGCAGGTCCCAGAGGCTGCATGGGAAGGAGGCGGGTGGAGGGTGGAAGGTGCTCAGGGAAGAAGAGCTTCCCAGCACAGGCACGTGAGGTTCTCGGTTGAAAACAATGTGTACGATACTACCCTGGGATTCGATTATTACACACTGCATGTGTGCTTTGAAAACCATGTTGTACGTCATTAAAGATGTCCAATAATTAGATGTAAACCAGAAATTTTAAAATCATAACAATACAAATGAAAGAATACAACTTTGGGGCAAATCTCTACAGATATAACCTATTCCGAATGTAGCCTTGAAATCGTCTAAACTGCTTTGAACCACCAAACCGCCCTGCCCAAAGATACGCTGAACAACTTCAAATGAACTAATTGCTAGAGGTTTCTGTTAAATTGGAATGCTCCCGGTTTCTTACCACTGAGAACCACCCTTGTATCGGGCTACATCAAGACAAGAGTGAGAATGTAGGGTTTAAGATCCTCAGAAGGGGGATCGACAGGAATCTTAAATGAGAAACCTCTTCTGACGGGCAGGTGCTACATGCTGAAGGGGAGTGAGCCAGAGGAAGGCCAGCCAGTCAGCAGATGCAGCAAACAGACCAGCGCCACCTCGGGAAGGTCTAATCAGAGAAATGAGCAACGTCAGAGGAAGTCCATATTGAGAGGCCCAGGTCCAGGCACGGGAGCTGTTTGGGGAGGCCTGTAGTCAGCTGGCAGGTCCCTGTTTCAGAGGCACCAAGGCTTCTTCTGCCTTTACTTGAGCAGGTCTGGCTCACTGGGCTTCTTCCTGAAGGAGTTTACATTGTATTCTTTCAGTATCCTTTCCATGGGGGGTCGGGTGGAGAAGGAGGGAGAGAAAGAGTGGGTATGTACCGACT
>NW_006160006.1:3748242-3794517 GCF_000334495.1 Tupaia belangeri chinensis | reverse complement strand
TGGAGAAGGAGGTAGAGCAAGAGTGTGTATGTACACACTTTTTAAATCATTTTAAATCCACCCGTTCCGGTTCTTTAGCCCTGGTGTTAACAGATCTGGGCAGGTATTCACTGGATAATTACCTACGATTCTGAATTGTATTTCACACTGCTTAAAGAAAGCAATAACTAAAACTGCCTCTGTCACGAAGCAAAACATTGTTTCTGTTATGTTACACAATACTTTTTTCTTTATTGTAGTTAAGAGATATTAAAAATGTTTCATGTTTCTGAACAAATATGTCAAATGCCTTGAATGATGATTTCTAAACGCCTTACACTAACACTGTAAGAGTTACAATTACCCATTAGTGAAAGCAGGTATCTCTAATGCTATTTGAGAAACTAAAGCAAAATGAATAGTCGCATACTTTATTTTGAACCAAAAATGTGAAGAAAGTTATAAGACTATTCTGCATGGCAAGCCTTCCATAATTTTCCATTGCATTCCACAAATATTCACTGGTCCACGGGATGTACATTCACTCAGAGCTACCGGGGTCCCTCCTGAATTCGAGCGAGTGGCCTTGCTCTTTAATGGCTGCTCTCCAGACCCTTTACCCAAAGTTTCGAGACTGATTTCTCACAGAACGTGGCCATCCCAACTTTGAGCTTAACTTCAATCTCAAGTTTCTGTTGCAGACATTTTCAAGGATTTTAAGTTACATCACAGAAAGAGAGGAAAGAAAGTATTTAGAGGAGGAGGCTCTTCAGAAAGCCGGGGCTCGGACAGTTCTGAACTGTGAATGATGTCCTACCCAAGCCCTTGAAGACAATGGGGACGAGGGGGACACTGCGAACACGATTGGGCAGCTAGCCCGGTGGGTTCGCCTCTGGGCATCGCATGATGCTAAGTGGGAGGTGCAGGCAGGCTAAGATGATCATCCGACTTCTAAGGCGACCCTTCAGGAAGGATGGTCCATCCCCGGCCCCCTGCCTTGTTCACCCGGTCTCGGGGTAACCATGTGGCTGAACGCCCTGTTCTACTGACAGGGCATCTCGCTCACAGCTAGTTTAACCAGTGACCACACAAAACTCCAAATCGTGGATTTACATCCGGGTCTTCTGAATTACAAGGACAGTTCGAAAGTGTTTTCCATAGTTCTCCCTGTTAACACATACATTTTAATAATTCAGACTAACTCCATTTCTCTGAGATTAAAAAGAATATGAGGATGTTAAACTGGGGGTGCTCTGTAAAGTTTGAAACGTATGCAGTGGCTCCACAAAGCGGCGTCATTATGTTCACCTCCGCAACACTCAAGTGACGGACGGGGTCAAAGGCGTTGAAGGATGAAGAGTTACAGCGTGTCTCCTCTCCCACAGAGACTTTCTTGCCAATAACTGATCTTGATTTGTCTCCCCCTGTCTACTCCGACTCACAGAGTTGAGCATCGCAGGTGGGCCCGAAGGTGAGGAAATAAATGAGGTGTTGAGGGAGAACTGGAGACATGAGCAAGCCCGTCCGGGTTATTTCAGTAAGGAAAAAGTATGCTCAGCTTGAGGGGGGGAGAGTGATGGGAATGGAGACGAGGCACAGGAGAGAGAAGCGGAAGGCTTATATACCTAGGACTCAAATGATATGTTCCTTTTTGAAATCTTTTTTATTAATTTTAGTATTATTGTCAACATACACAGAGCTGTACACTTGCTGTGCCTGAGACCAGCATATGCCCATGAAACCTCACCACCATCTACCTGCAGCCTAGCCCTCACTGCCTTTATTTGTTTGTTTGTTTATTTATTTATTTATTTATTTAGGAGAGGTTTTTACTATAGGGCACATGCCTTTGCCAGCCAGACAGAGAGAGACAGAGAGACAGAAAACATGAAATCACCCCCTAAGGGGGATGGTCACGCTGCAATCCCTTCTCCTCCATTCTCCTCTCAGGATCTTGGACACACGCACACATGTGCCTGGCAAGAGTTTAAGCCACGGGGTCCGGGATTCGAACCGCAGTCGATTGCCTGGGAGTCCAGCGACATAGCCATTATGCCAGCTGCTGGTCCCAAGCCCTGGCTGCCGTTAACAGCAGGAACTCAGGTTTGCACAGTGTGTACACATCAGGTATGGTGAGGGACTTTACCTCTGAACTGGTGGCTCTAGATCTTGCCAAAGTACTAGGCAAGAAGACTGGTCATTGAGGAAGATGATTTAGGGAACATGCTTTCACCTTTTAGCTAAGGCTTGATCTCGCTGCCAGCTAGTGCATGTGTGTGTGTGTGCACGCGTGCACACACACACACACACACCTTGCATAACCAAAATACTTTCATTCATTATTCATGTAAGCATATGCTTTGGCTTTCATTGAAAATCAATATATAGGGGCCAATGGGTGGCGTGATGGAACTGGATTCCCACATGGCTGACCAAGTTCGAGTCCTGGACCCAGCGGCTTGAAACTAACACTGGGCACATGTGCATGTATACTCAAAATCCCAGGAGGGGAATGGAGGAGTAGGGACTGAGGTGTGGCCATCCCCCCAGAGGGTAATTTCTTGCTTTTTCTCTATCTGTCTCTCTAGTGAGCATAGGGACCCTATAGCAAAATTCTCCCTCTTAAAAAAACAAAAAAATCAATACATAAAATATTTTTATGAAGTTTTTTTTGTATCTTTTATAAAACCTTCATTTGCATATTATCATTTATGGTGTTTAACTCTTGGTTTTGGATCCATGTGATAGATTCCTTTTTAGACTTTGGTGCCAGAAACACCAACGTTTCTTGAATAACTTACTCATTTCATATCGTCGGACAATAAGAATTACACAGTGGTCCTTTTCCATACTTGTCTGACATTCAGCTCAGAGTTACACTTTATGCTCAACTGCATTTCTTATCTATTTTCATTTCTATCTTATAGGATTTTTATCCTATATTTCTTTCGCAAGATCTTTGTTCTATAGCTTTCTTAATAAACTAGACTGAGAATATACGTACTTTGTATGTGTTAGTAAATGATGGCGTTATGTGTTTCCGTCATTTGTTTTGTTCTAAGAAAAATCAGGGAATGCACAGGTCACAAGCGAGCTCCAGGAGTGACAGGTTACAGCGCAGAGAACAGGGACACGCTGATGGAGAACACGGGTCAGGAGCGAGCTCCAGGAGTGTCAGGTTACAGCGCAGAGACCAGGAACACGCTGATGGAGAACACGGGTCAGGAGCGAGCTCCAGGAGTGTCAGGTTACAGCGCAGAGACCAGGAACACGCTGATGGAGAACACGGGTCAGGAGGCGCTGCCGCTCTCACTTTGGCTCACTTGTCACTTAATGTTTCCATCTAAACAAGGTAGGCGAGTCGTGACACAGTAAAACACTCCGTCCTAAACCAATCAGCCACACATTTGCAGAGTTTTCAGATCATAACCTTAAGATTGCATTTTCAATCAAATAAGATGAGGATGGAGTATGAGTGGCGCAAGTTTAGGTGAGTCAAGCAGCTGGAATGGACCGACACTGTAATCACTTGTTTGATCTGGTCAGCACGCCCTGTCCATGCGGATTCCTTTCTCCCATTCAGACTCTAAATGAAACCACACTATGTCAGTTACTAAGAAAGCCTGGCTTCTACCCCGGGAAGTTCCTGTGAGAGTTTTTAGTGCAGAGCTCACCCACGATTGCCCAAACCAGTAGAAGTTGTTTAAGAATACATCAGGGACCAGAAGGCTGGAGTCGGAGTATACCACTGAATCCTGCTAGCAATCTCAACTCAGTCGGCTACACACAACGCGCTGCACTCTAAGAACTCGACTGCTGCTACCGGCTGGCCGTGCCACCGGGGGTGCACACGAGAAGACGAGCAGCCCACCTCGCAGGGCTCACTGCAATATCGTTCGGGAACATCGAGATGAAGAGGGCTCAAAGTCAGCTTCTATCCAGCTCACACGAAAGGTTTTCATCGGTGGCTAATATGGAAGTCTACAATCCTCTCCCCTATCAGAATGCAAATCCCCCTTGCTGTGGATATCAGGTCTCAGTCAACAACATCAGCCATGTGTCTAGAGCAAGCAAACCTTTGTTGAACGGTAAAGCTACTCTAGTGAGGCCATCAGAGAAAGAAGGGAAAAAAGAGAGGGAGATTATGCTAGAGTATATTTTCAGAGCTAGAAACTTACGAGACGGTAAAGCAGAGTGCATTAGACTAAAATGTACCTACAGAGAGGACAACTATCAATAACATTTTGAGGTTATTTATTTATTTATTTTAGAGAAATTTTTTTTTTTTTTTTTTTTTTTTTTTTTTTTTTTTTTTTTTTTTTTTTTTATTGTTCTTGCTTTTCTCAATGCACTTGCCAGAGAGACAGAAAGCGAGAAATCACCTCCCCCCCACCCCAGGGGATGGCCATGCCACAATCTCTTCTCCTCCATTTCCTCTTGAGATCTTGGGCATGCATATATATAGGCCTGGTGTAAGCTTATAAGTTGCTGGGTCTAGGACTCGAACCGTGGTCTGTGGGTCCCCATTTTGAATTTATTAAATGGTGGAGTAAAATGAGTTGTGGTACCTATAGTTATATCCTGTAGGGTAACAGTTTTTGTTGAAATTTTTTTAAGTTAAAATGTACATCAGACGTGGGAAGACTGGGGAGATGGAGTCCCGTGTGCTAAATCACAAAGGCCCAAACCATGAGAATTTGGAAAGAGAAGCCAGTGGACTCCACTACCCAGCAAGTCAGCCAAACTGGGTCTGCTGGATTCGCGGGTTTGGGGTGAGCCCTGAAGTCTAAGCTGAGAGTCAGAATGTAACCCTGTGGCCCAGCCACGGCGGTGCCGGCAGCAGAGTGCTGCTGTGTGATTCTGAGCCACTGGGCAGCCCAGGTTTGGGTCGCAGGCCACACGCACGACCCTGGCTATCTGGAAGGCCAGAGTGAGGATCACAGCATGGTAAGACCTGCCCAGTGCGCCTCTATATCTGTAAGAAATAAACGTTAAATGGTAACCCCGTGAGCATCTCACCACTATTCCACCTACTAGAATTGAAATCGGATCTCTCTCCAGACATGTCTAGATTCTAGTCAGGTGCACTTAATGCAATAATTCTCTAAATCAGCAAGCCTGGATATGTGGATGATAAATGACCTTCTCAGTAGCATCTCCTGGGGGAGCCAATGGGATTATCAGAGTGCAGGGATTTGAGCAATCGAATAAAAACCCTGTGCAGACCCAAGGAAGACACGATGTCTTCTTTATCTCAAATAATCTATGATGGGCATCCTTCTATAGGTTTTTAAATTTATATTTGTAGAATTAGAATTGATGGATATAAAAGCTATACTTTTTCCTTAAATAGTTTTATTAACACAGACTTGATAAAGATGTAATAGTCTATAGGGAAAATAGTGAAGCTAAAACCAGTGGATCAATGCAGTTTCTCATCCTGCCAGAATATAACATGAGGGGAAGAAAATCAATAACACACTTTATTATTTTCCTTTTTTAACATCACATTTTTTTCTTAGTAATATAGTTTCTTACAAGACTTCCAGGCTTAAAAATTATGTTTAATAAGTGCTAATTGATACACTGCAGTATAATATCCTTCAAACAGTCCATCTGGGATTAACTTAATTTAATTTAAATTGCTGAATAATGTAATTAAATTGTATTCAGGTAGTGATTACTACGGAAGACCACCGGCAACAATAGCGACAGTAAGCGTTTGAATGTGAAATGGTAATAGACTCTCACTGCACCCCAGGATTCTGATTTCAGAGGCTTCACATCATCTTTCTTGTGCATAAACATAAACATTGCTGTCACTGCAAGCCCATAAATCGTACCCTACTGTGGTAAATACGAATGATATGTACAATCATCGTTAATCCACACTCGTAATATAATTACCATGAAGCACTACCAAAAAGTCTTTTCAAAGGACAGAGCAAGAGTTCATGTCTATAATTTTCTAAAAACTATTTTATTTAACTTTATTTATTTATTTTAATTTGAACATGGAGGGACAGAGGGAGAGAGAAAGGGAGAGAAAGAGAGAGAAAGAGAGAGAGAATGTGAGAAAGCAAGCAGCCAGGTTTGGGACTTAAACTGTGGTCGGCCATGTGGGAGTCCAGCACCCTTAACCACCACGCCACCCGATGGCCCTCCATGTCTATAGTTAAAATTAGGGTTCAATAGTCCATTGGGAGGAGCATGCTTTATAGCACAACACTAAATTGTCTTTCATCTGGTGGCTCTCAGAAGTTTTATTCAGATTTCTGTGTAATAATAAGAGATTATATTTCATAATTCAATATATTATACTACTAACTAAACTCTCAGGAAAGTCTGAGGATTTAAGAAACTTAAATTTCATATCAAAAAAAGAAAAAATGGGTAAACCCGGTCAAACTACTTCTGAGATCTTTTTCAATCAAGCACTAGAATACAATCAGACTATTTGCATAAATGTGTGTAAGAGACAAATCTGAGGGTTAGCTCGTATCGATGCTAATGACAGAGAGACATGTTACCCAGCACCCTAAACAGTGATGACTTCCATTGGCTAGCCTATTCCGTCCATTGAGAGAAATTTCTTTTTCTCACCGGGTTACACTGGAAATAAGATGATCTAATTAGTCCCAACGATAGCACTGGTTTTTAGCCTGGGTAAGAATTTGTCTTACAATTTTCTGAGCAAAACAAAACATTTTACCTGTAAAGATTGAATACTCAGCGTGTGAAGAAATACAGAAGTCATTAGTTTATATTAAAATTAATTCATCCAGATCTTCTGTGAATAGCAAATTTTGTATGCCCACTTACGTAAACTGAGCACATCAAAGGGGCAAACCAGTGGCTACCGATTAAAATAGTGTATGGCTTCTACGTCCAGGTCCACAGTTCTGGAAAGGGCCAGGGGATACATAATCTGTGAGCAGTATGTCCTCTTTCATAAAGACTCAGCTTTGTTGCTTTATTGCAAAAAATAGCCACGGACATCACAGAAACAATATGGTCTAGTAAAACTATTTTCTGAAAACAGTACAAGGCTGGATAGTGCCCACGGGCCGTTGCTTCCCACCTGATGCAAGGGCAACAAATCAGCTACCCAAAGATCCGGCATTTCCCCAAAGGCCTGTGCCCGCCCATGCCCTGTGACCGGGGCCTGTACTCTGCCACCTCGGGTGTGTCAGGTTTTAGTTTCCCAAATCACAGTCCTTTACATTGCCTGGTGAAAAGGCTCTCTTACAGGAGGTATTGTAGTTTGAGTAATCAATAGGAACTCTGGTAAATTTATGTGTGCATTCTCAAGACTTGTGACTTGTACTAAGTTGTCCTTAACAGAAAATTAAATGAAAAATGCCTTGCATGAGTATGAGGAGGAGCAGCTCCAGGTGGTAAGCTGGGTGAGCCAATAATCCAACTTCTGTCTGTAATGATGGCATTCGAGCATCCCCAATATTGTGGCAGTTAGAGATGTGTTGGCTGAGGACCAGCAGGTGGCGCAATGGTTATATAGCTGGACTCACACGTAGTTAACCATGATTCGAGTCCCGGACCCAGCAGCTTAAAATTCACACCAGGCGCATGTGTATGTGTGCCCAAGATCCCAAGAGGAGAACAGAGGAGAAAGGATTGCAGCTTGGCCATCCCCCCAACCCCCCGCCCCTGCCCTGTAGCAAAAATCTCTCTTAAAAAACAAAGTGTTGGCTCTAAGTGAAAAAACATGCAGCTGAGCTGTAGCATCAGCAGGGCAGGCCGTGGTCTCTGCGGTACTGTCTCTATGACGCCCGCTCTAGAACACCAGGCTCACACGGGGGCTCTGAGTTCCAATCCTGGTGGACTTGACCACAGTGGGCGTGCCCTTGCACACCTGTGATCCTGGCTGGTCGGGGTGATCATGGCATGATAAGACCCTGCATGTCTGTTTTTCTCTCTCATGAAAATAAAAACAGAGAAACTTAAAAAAAAAAAAAAGGGGGAATGTGTTATAGGTTGAACTTCGTCACTTCATATTTGCACAATGAGTCCTCACCTCAGTACCCCAGGGCATGGCTGCATTTGGGGACACAGCTTTACAAAGACAATCAAAGTGAAAGATCATTTGGGAGGGCTCTAACCCAGTGGTGACAATGAGGACAGGTGTCCTGATAAGTAGACACGTGCAGGGAAGAAACCACGTGAAGACAAAAAACAGCCCTCTGTGACCCAGGGAGTGAGGCCTCAGGAGCAAGCGCCCTCCCACACCTTCCCCTGGGACTTGTAGCTTCCAGAACACTGAAAACACACATTTCCTTTGTTTCAGTCACCTGGTCTGAGGTCGCTTTTTATACTAGTGAACTAATGCAAGGTGGTTTCATCAAGACAGGTATCTCTTCTCTCAAGGGGAAACCAGCATCCTTAGCCTGGAGCTGGTGTATCAGCGCCTTGAGGTCCTTGGGAGTGCGCGCTCCCTGCACGTCTGGGCTCCAGCCTTCCCTTCCTCATTCAGCCAGCAGGAAGAATGAGTGGACAGAAAGGAGGGCCTCCTCCCAGCAGGGCCAGCTCTGCTCACTAGGGCCACAGGCAGAATTTAGGCACCATCCGCACCTTCTGGCCACGGGAGGGGCTCGACAATGCAGCCATTAGTTTAGGCAATCACGTGTCTGGCTAAATCTTGAGCCTCTCTTCTTTTAGGAGAAGGGAGAATGCACATTGGCAGGCGGAAAGCCGTCTGAAAGCCGTCTGAATGCCGTCTGAAAGCCGTCTGAATGCCGTCTGAATGCCGTCTGAATGCCATCTTTTCGTTGGGACAATGACTGGAAGAACAAAAGTGGTTCATGAGTACCCCTGACGAGCCAGAAATTTTGGAACAGATTTTGCAGAGTGTGTAGGTAAGCTCTACGGGAGGGGAAGGAAGAAGCATTTGGGACTGCTTCAAAGACAAATCTGAGTGGAAAAAGACATTTGCATGTAAGAAATTATCTTTGAAATCCACGAGAGCTGGCTTTTAAATTGGATTTAGGCATGGCTGATCTGACTGTTTTTACTGTTTTCCTGATTATTGCTGTTTTCTAGCTCCTACGCAGATATGTGATGATCCACATTGATCACGAAGACATTTCCCATTCATCCTTCTCGTTTGTTAAAGTGGAACAAGCAAGGAAGAACAGAACAAAACAGCCACGCAGCCACGCAGCCACGCAGCCACGCAGCCACGCAGCCACGCAGCCCAGGAGGGTGTCTTCATGATCGTCTGGTGACCCTTACTCCAGTCTAAAACCATGGAAACCAAAATGGAATGCTTCCAGAGAAGGAATATGTCTAGGAAGTCGCAATGGAATTTCACATGAAATAAAGTTACTCTGGCAAACATGAAAAATGATGTAAATCAAAAGACGCCTTTCTATAAAGCCAGTCACTCACTAAAATGAGGCACAGAAAGGCGTTTCCTGGATAAATAACACATTATTAACGTTAACTCGCTCGGTCGCGGTCACAGGCAAATGAGAGCTTTCTTTGTGGGACTCGACCTGTTGGTAAATAGCATTCGAAGAGATGTTTGAGATGTGGAGAGGAGAAAGCCTTTAAGTTAAAAATGATGCAGCTGTTCTTATTTTATTCTATTTAATCAGCCAGAGTGCATCCCAGGCTAAGACTCCCTCGTGTTCCTGCGTTTGGGTGAACACATGTGCACAGACGTTCAGCATTCGATTGAGAGCTCGAAGCTCCGTCTTCCTCTCTCGGCCTCCGTGCTGGGATGACGGGTGTGCATCACCAAGCCCACTCGTTCTACACAGGTCTCTCTGAGCTATCCGGGCCAGCCCTGAGTCTGGGACCCTCCTGCTCAGCCTCCTGAGCTGCTGGGATTACAGGTGCATGTGACTGTACTGGCCTTTGGAATGGACCAGGAGTCTAGCTAGGCCTCCCACGTGGCCCCAGCCAACGGAGCAGAGTGTGCGCCACTGCTGGGCTGCAGTTCTCCACTTGTGGTGATTAGAATTCTTGATTCTCTGTGCCCTCAGAGAGGGATCTACTTCTGTTCGAGTCTGCAGTGAAGCCATGCTGACCTTGAATATTAGACGTCACTCAGAAAAGTCTTCTCGGGGACCCCACTTTATACCTGTTAATAGCCTTTCTCAACGCTCTCCTCGATTGTCTAGAACCCCCTTGTCACAAGGACTTGTTCTTTTCCATTTCCCCCTCACACAGGGGGAAGCTTCCATTGCTAAAGGGAAATGTCAGGAAATTCCCCTGGCCTCACTGACGACTTGCACTAAATGCTGGCGTGTTTAAGGCTGACTTGCACGTCCAAGTCCCGCATGTTTTGGTAGAGAAGAGAACTGAGGAGAGGCTGAGTTTTACCCTGTGGGGCCATACTTGTTAGCGGCACCCTGAGTGCCCTAATAGCAACCTCAGCTGCTTTCTCCGCACTGGTGCTCTGGCCCCCTTCCCATGTTTCTTCCCGTCACTTACTGGAATTGTTACTGTGGTCTGAGCGCAGTAGCCATGGCTACCTTGGGCAGTAATAAACGTGAATTGAGTACAGTCTCAGCTCCCCTCCTGAATTACCTGTTCATTCATCAGCTGAGAGGCAGACGGGGTTGGGGGGTGTCAGGGACGGAGCTGTTCTTTCACTTATTCTTCGTGTATTTGTAGAAATAAATGTTCCTTTTTTGACAGGTATTTTTCAAGGTTTAAGTAATTTACAATATGCGTGGAAGAATTTTCCTTTCCATTTAGGAGCGAATACTATCAAAATATATTAAAAAGTTAACTTAAAAATGACTTTTACAGGGCAAGGGGTTAAAGTAGCTGAAGCCCTCATGGCTGGCTGCTGGTTCAAGTCCTGGACCTCATGGCTATAAAAATCACACCAGGTGTGTGTGTGTGTGTGTGTGTGTGTGTGCACATGCGCCTGCACCCAAAATCCTGACAGGAGGATGGAGAAAGAAGTGATTTCTCACTTTTCTCTCTCTCTCTTTGTCCTTCTCTACTCTCTCTGATGATCCTGTATGCCTTATAGCAAAACTAAAAGGAAAGGAAGAAAGAAAGAGAGAAAGACTTTTTTACAGTTTCCTAAACATCATCTAAACTATTCCTTAAGTATAGACTGCTTTTTTCTCTTCTCAGTAAAATACCATTTCATGGAAGTGACAGTCACTCCTCTATGGTAAGTACAGTCATGACACCACTTGGAAATGCTCTTTTCCACATCCGTCTGCCCTCTCACGAGCTCTCTGGTAAGGGAATCGCTTGACGGTCACAAATCTTTCAAGAACACAGTACGTGTGAGTGAAGACGATGCCTGTAAAGACTCACCCAATGGCCGCCTTCTTCCTGCCTACTGTTCAACGCGTACACAAAATAGAACGGTCAGTTACGGAAGGAGATATTCACCCAAACATCATTATTAGGGAATAGAAATGAAAATGTGGTGCTTCTTTTTCAACAGTGAGAAAGACCCAGAAGAGTATATGAGTATTGTGATGATTAAGATTAAACAAGGGCTCAGAGGTAGATCAGCAGTAGCACAGCTCTGTGGACGCACGTGGGACGTCACAGGTCCCTGTCCACGTGGGAATGCAAGCCTGCAGTCCAGGCTGGCAGAGGCCGGACAGACTGCAGTGTAAGAGATCCCACTTGGGAGTCCGATCTCTTTGTCTCTGTTTCTCTCTTAGAAGAAATAAATAAACCTTAAAAAGATTAGGTTAAGAAAGAAAATTGAGCTTTGTATCTTATAGAAAGACTATTTCAACCACATGTCAGATATTTATAAAAATGCCTCAGCTATTAAGTCATTAAGAGTGCCTGGAAATACTCCCAAATCAGAAATAATGCTAGTATAATGTATTCATACAATAGAATGAAAATGGAAGTGTATGTATTACATTTAAAAGAGCTTTTCTTTTTAAAAAATGTTGATCAAAAAAGAAATAAAAATAGTTTAAAAAATTATGATTTGAAAACATTACAAATAAAACTTAGGAGAAGTTATCAAACTATATACACGGGAAATTTTATCTTAATAGTTTTTCATTTTGGAGCTGGCCCCATGGTCTAGTTGTCAAGAGAGCCAGATCCCTTGTGGCCAATAGCCTGGTTCAAGTCCAAGACCAGGAGCTTGGGAGACACGTTGGACACAGGTGCATGCTTGGTCCAGATCCCAGCAGGACAGCAAAATGCAGGAGGGTCATGGACTGGTCGTGCCCACTGGCAATGCTCACTGCCCCACCCTCTCTGTCTCGCTGTCTCTCTCTGGCAAGTGCACGTGCCCTCTGGCAAAATTTTTTTAAAAGTTTTTCTTTTTTAGATATATAAGAATGAATATCAATAAATTATTCATTTTAAGAAACTAGAAACAACTCTAAAGAAGATATGAGGAAAAAAGATGAAAGAAAATGAAAGAAAAATGAACAAATTTATAAGAGAAACAAGTATTTTAATTGGTTTTAAAAAAAAGTCAAACTGATAAATACACCAGAAGGCTAATTTTTTGAATGGGGGAATTAATAAACAACAGTCTGACAAGTACAATAAAAATGTCAAATATTTACAAAATATGACTGTGAGGAGACTTCAAAATATTTGTCGAAAATGGGACTCTTTTTATTAAAAAAAATACTTTTTTGAAATCCATGCATAATTTTTCTTATATCTTCCATGAATGGGAGGGCAAGAGAGAGGGAGAGAGACAACATTCCCAACAGAGTCCAACACTGCATCCAGGGGGGTGCTCTCTCTTTTCCTCTCTCTCTTACTTTCTCTCTGGTGAATGCACATACCCTCTGGCAAGATTTTTTTTTTTTTTTTTTTTTTTTTTTTTAGAGAGAGAGATTTTTTCTATAGGGTGCATGTGCTTGCTGGAGAGCCAGTGAGCTAGAAAGCAAGACATCACCCCTCGGGGGGATGGCTACACTACAATCCCCTCTCCTCCATTCTCCTTTCAGGATTTTGGGCACACATGCACATGCACTCGGAGTGAGTTTTAAGCTGCCGGGTCTGGGACTTGAACTGCAGTTGACTACATCGGAGTCCAACTACATAACCATTACGCCATCTGCTGGTTCCAAGATTTTTTTTTTTAATTGTATTTGTTTTCTCATCAGTGTGGAAGTTACAATGGATGGTTCTAAGGGTTTGAACTTAATATAACAGATAGACTTTTCCTTAATGGGATAAACTCATGAGACTTTAAGTTGTTTCTGACATAAGCTTGATTTATTTATTTATTTATTTATTTATTTATTTATGGTTTCTCTTAGAGGGAGAGAGACTCTGGCAAGGTCATAAACATTGTAAAGCAAAGACTTTTTTTTCTTTTACTTAAGTAACAGTGTTGGCATGTGATCGGTAACACAATATTGATTTCTTTTTATTTTTGCTATAGGGCATGTGTGCTCACCAGAGAGAGGGAGAGAGAAGGCGGGAAAGTGAGAATTCACTTCCCGGGGGGCTGGCCATGTTGCAATCCCTTCTTCTCCACTCTCCTCTTGGGATTTTGAGCACGCACACATGCGCCAGGGTAATCTTCAAGCTGCCAGGTCTGGGACTCTAACCGTCTAGTTGGCCATGTGGGATCCAGCACCTTAATCTCCACGTCACCTGCTGACCCCACACAATATCGATTTCTTAAGATTGTGGGAAAGGATTCCAGAGAGGTTCCACTGACTAACAATGCTGCTATGAGTTGAATTTCATTTCAAGAGCAAAAGTTAAAGCATTTTTTGTTTGCTTAAAATCTGTTGTGGAGGCTAGTAGGTGGTGTGGAGGTTAAGGCAGCTGGATCCCACGTAGCTGACTCTGTGGTTCAAGTCCAGACTGGGGGCTTAAAAATTGTGTCAGGTGCATGTGCATATGTGCCCAAAATTCTGAGAGGAGAATGGAAGAGAAGGAGTGGGGTCATGGCCATCCCCCCAGGGGGTGATCCTCATGTGCCCCATAGCAACTGAAAAAAAGAAATCTGTTGTGAAAATATCAGAGAAAGATGTCGGGTGGGTCAGAATTGCTGAGAGGAACAAAAGGTCTTTTAAGGAGAGTGAGGGTAATTGTTTTCATAAGGAAAAATTACTAACAAAAAATGGATACAAGTAATCTAAATAATCTAAAAATAAAAATAAAATGTGAAACTCTTGAAATGTATGGAAAATTACCAAGTAACAACAGATCAATATTTTACCTACATAATTGAGTAAGATATACACACGACTACGCTTGAATTGTAGAGGTTATGTGTGCTTCTCTATTTTATTTCTGCCATTTTTGTGTTGTGAAAATACATTATTTATAACCAGAAGTAAATAGGGTGACTTAATTTTCAAAAAATTCCAAAACATGTTTTAAAGGACTTCCCTTTTCTGTCATCTAGATGCCACTAGGCCCAGCAACCTCCAGAGCAGAACATTCGTTACTCGGGGAGTGCCAAGAACACCACCTCACCGAGTCCGCCCCTCCTCCTCGCTAGTGGATGATCTCGGTATGTAAGGAAATCTTCCTGATCACATTTATCTGCATGAAAGCGAGAATAATGAGCAATATTTCACGGACTTTTCAGAAAGATTATTAGAAGGATTATGTGAAAATGAGATAACCACACATAAGCCAACCCATGAAGGATTTGAGTTAATAAAGACAGAAACTCTCTGGCTCCCTGATCATTCGGGAAATGGTAGATGGTGTAATTAGACATGATGTGAGGAGGTGAGATCCACTTTGGTTTTTCTACCAGAAACGTTCTATCCCAGCCAGAGGCCGGGACTTAGCACAGTTCAGGGCAGGTCCTAAGATAACTCATGACTTTGTTCATCTTCTTGCAAGAATTAATTATACAAGAACGCTCTGGTTGGCCCGAGATGCCAGGCTTGGTACCGCCATCCTGACACTGGTTCCTTGGTCCGTTTCCCGTCAGTTTTGCCTGTTCCTGCCACCTCCAGGGACGTGTCTCCTCTTAGTCGTCTGCACCCCGTCTCTGCTCTACTCACTCTGGGTGCTGCAGATTCCTCAAGGATGAGGAAGTGTCCCGCAAGCCTTCGCCTTGTTCTGGGGCCAGGCTCCCAGGCCTGTGTGCAGGGTTCCGGGGCCACCCTCTCTGTGGTCCCTGGAGGTTCCGTGCACTATGATCTCTGTGTGTTCTGTGTCTGTGGCCTCCAAGCTCGACCTACATGCCTGTGTTTTGAGGGCCAGGAGCTGAGACCCATTTTTGCTATAATTTTATATTTTAATTAAAATTTGGGGACATGTCAAGTGAAATCAGTTATTGAATCTTCTTACTAAAAATAGTAGACAATCAGGTCTCCATGTTATAGAAATAAATTCCCAGGACTTAACAGACTCTCTCTTTTTTTAGGGAGATTTTTGCTATAGGGCATATGCACTCACTGGAGAAAGACAGAGACAGAGAAGCAGAGAGTGGGAAACCACCCTGCAGCTGGAGAACCACACCGCACCCCTTTCCTTTCCATTCTCCTCTCAGGATTTTGGGCATGCATGTAAATGTACCTGGCGTGGTTTTCAAGTCTCTGGGTCCAGGACATGAACTGTGGTCCACTATGTGAAAGGCCAGCGATATAACCATTACACCATCTGCTGGTCCCCATAACAGACTCTTCAGGAGTATAATCAAACAAACTCATAAAAAGTAAAAATACTCAACTGAAACATTGTAGCCAAACTGGCAACAATTCAGAAAATAAAATGTATAAATCTTCAATTAGTTACTATATATGAAAACTGGGGCTTCCGCCTCAGTAGTCATTGGAGAGCCACAGCCATGGCTCTGCGATACCCCATGGCCTTGGGCCACAACAAGGGCCTCAAAGTGACCAAGAACGTGAGCAAGCCAGGCACTGCCACCGCCGCGGGCGCCTCACCAAGCACGCCAAGTTGGTGTGACAGGATCCGGGAGGTGTGAGGCTTCCCCCCGACAAGCGGCGCGCCATGGAGCTGCTCAAGGTGTCCCAGGGCACACGCGCTCAAGTTCATCAAGAAGCGGGTGGGGACGCACGTCTGCGCCAAGAGGATGCGCCAGGAGCTGAGCAACGTGCAGGCCGCCATGCGCAAAGCTGCTGCCAAGAAGGACTGAGCCTGCCCGTGCCAATAAAGCCGACTTAACCTCCCCGCACGAAACAAACAAAAACTGGGGAACAGTCTCAGAAACTCTGAAAATGTATTAAGGTACATTTCTCCTCTCGTTTTCTAAAGACAGGGTCTTGCTGTCATAGTCCTCTGACCTCCGTCTCCCAGGTAGGCCTGAAGACATGGCCCATACTGAGCATTCTTTTCTTTTAGAGAGATTTTTTTTGTTGTTGCTATAGGGCATGTGTACTAACCAGAGACAGAGAGAGAGACAGAGAGACAGAAAGTGAGAAATCACCCCCCGTGGAGGATGGACACAATGCAATCCCTTCTCTTCCATTCTCCTCTCAGGATTTTGGGCACACACGTACATGCACCCTGCACGAGTTTTAAGCTGCTGGGTCTGGGACTTGAACTGCGGTCTACTACGTGGGAGTCCAGCGATGTACCAATTACGTCATCTGCTGGTCCTCATTTTTTCTTTTAAGGTGGCATCTCACCATGTTGCCCAGGCTAGCCTCGAGCTCACATCACTGGGATTAGAGACGTCTGTCACCAAGCACAACTTTGAAATTGGACTGGGAACTGAACCAGGCTCCTGGGAGGCCCCTACCTTTGCAGTAGTGTCTTAGCACCAAGTGACATGGTGGCTGGCCAGGGAGTGTAAGTTGTCCCAAGAAAAGGCCACCACTGGGTTTTTCCCTTTACACCCACTGTACGTGCTAAACAGAAAATGCGTCCTTTTGCCTGTTGAACAGTGAGTCACACAGGCCTTCGCACTTGGTCAAAATAGCCCTCCAGTCTGACTTCCCACAGCAGACAGACAGTGGGACACAGAGTCACCCACCTGTTCCTCAGTACAGCTATCGCGATGTGCAATTCCGTGGACAATCTGATGGCTTAGGTGTTGAACTAGTGATGTGTGGTTTTAAATCATTTGAATTTCAAATGTGCCTCTCTAATGCGCTTTCATAACTGCATTAGACTGATTCTTCAGCTACACAGAGCGAGTTCTCCAAGAGCAATTAATTTCCCCTTAAATGCCAAATGGCACACTGCACAGATATTCCTCATTAAGCAAACAACACACTTGTTGCCTTTTTTTTTTTTTTTACACTATGGGATTGTTTCTTTCAATAGCTATATAATAAATCAAATGCATTTTTCATCATCAAATTTTTAATTAAAAATCATACAAAAATTTTGGGAACCAGCAGTTAGTGTAATGGCTATGTCGCTGGACTCCCACGTAGTCGACCGCAGTTCGCGTCCCGGACCTGGTGCCTGAAAACTCACGCCTGGCACGTGTGCATGCATGCCCAAGATCCCGAGAGGAGAATGGAGGAGAAGGGATTGCGGCGTGACCATCCCCTCTGGGGGGTGATTTCTCGCTTTCCGTCTCTATGTCTCTCTCTGTCTGACTGGCGAGCACACGCGCCCTATAGCGAAAACCTCTCCCCCCCAAAAAAAATATTCCTAGAGGGGATGGTCACGCCGCAATCCCTTCTCCTCCATTCTCCTCTCGGGATCTTGGGCACTCACGCACACGCGCCCGGCGTGAGTTTTAAGCCACCGGGTCCAGGACACGAATCGCGGTCGACTACGTGGGAGTCCAGCTACATAGCCATTACGCTAACTGCTGGTTCCCCATACGAAAATTTTGTCCTAAGGAAAGCCATGGAGATAAGAGAAACCCTCAAAGAATCATTTTGTAAAGTAAATTTACATCAGGCTCACGTGCCCCTCACCGGACTCACAGAGTCATACTGAGGAAGTGTCAGAACACTAGGGTTGTAGAAGTTTTATCAAAAAGCAAAAGTAAATTTTAGTCACCTATATTTTAAATATCCTATAATTAAGGCAAACGCCATCAACAGCTAAGATGTTTCCTGCTAGCATTTTTGTATTGGACAGATGGGTAAGCAATAAATGGATAAAAACACATATTTTGTTTAGAACACCTGAGCCGTACTGTTTACGGCGCTTTATATTACTTAACATTATATCATGAATATTTTGTCCTGTCAATAGTATCCTTAGAGTGTCTGACTTTTAAAAACAGCCATTTTTTGGTTAAGATGTATGTGTTGATCTTCGTGCAAAGAACTGCTTGACACGGAGAGTTGAGAAAGGCTTGCACGTTTCCGCAGACTTTCCCTCGAGGACGTGAGGTGTCCTAGTCAGGAATCCTCAGCACCGAGTGGAAAGCAGCGAGTGAGTGCTGAGTGCTGTGGACCAACCGCGCGCTTTACCATTTCAGAGGTGGGAGAAGCCACCACCCTCTTTTGCAGAGGCATCCGAGAAGTCAGTACCTGAGAGTCGAGCATTCAAGGCTGACGACTCGGGACACGGGGCAATGGAAGAACAAGCTTGAGGAGCAGAGAGCCTGCATGAGCTGAAGAGAAGAGGCAGCCATGTACAGAAACGCAGCACCCGATGCGGGTTCCCGGGCACGGATGTCTCGTAGAAGTCAAACGACGACAAGAAAGCACGGAGTCACACACGGGCCACATCAGTGCTGGGACTGTGGGTGATTTTCCTTCATGATGGTTACTTTTCGATTTTGCAAGAGGGTGTGTGCATGCATGGGAGAGAGAGGAGGGAGAGAGAAGTAGGGGAGCGGTCTTCCACAGTCCCTTCGAGGCTCGCTCCTCCTTTGGGACAGAAGCATGCGTGCTGTCCTCTGCAAGCTGGGACCTCATGGGCACCAGGTCCAGGACTTCATCCATGCCATCAGCCCTGTGGGTTCCAGGCCCCTTCATTACCACGCCGTGGGCTTGCCTGGCTTTCTCTTTTAATTACTTAATTTCCTTCTAGACTTTGCTTATTTGACTTAACAAAGTATGTGTTATGCCAAGAATTTCTCTAGTGACCTTACAAACATACATCTTTTTGAGGTGGGTGTACATATTGCAGATAAGGAAAGGAGAGAGAGAGGAGGAACCTGACCAAGGGCATGCCAGTGGGGACCCAGGCTGGAGGGCGGCCAGGCACCCTGCACGCCAGGTCCGAGCGCTCGCTCAGTCCTCTGCTCCTCGCTTTCCCATGGTCCCGAGTTCATTAATGGTCGTGACAAAATTGGAGGAGAAATGAGGCGATGGGATGTGCACTTGTTTAAACTTTATTTCCTAAGCTACTCCTTACCTCCCAGTCTGCTCTCATAGAACCCGTGTACCGAGAGTGTGAATTTCTGCTCAGCTCACAGTTCTGGGGGCCGGAAGTCCAGTGTGTGGGGCTGGCATCAGGCAAGGGTTCCATCCCAAGGCACAAAGGCAGAAGGCACTGAGCACAGACCACGAGGGAACCGGGCTGTCCTCTCAGGAGCCCACCTCCACAGTAACAGCATGGGTCCACCGGTGAGGGAGAACCTTCGCTAGCCACCTGTTCATCCTGTGAGCATGGCAATGAACTTTCCAAGGGAGGCACTTTTTAGGGCACCCATCACACAACAGCAATCTCTGCGAATCAATTTATTTCTGATCCAGCCCTATGGGTACAGCTGGAAGGAATTTCAATTTTAAGTACACTGTTGGGATCACCTTCTAAAGAGCTGGCAAAAAGTTACACTCGCTGAGAGTAAAACTTTAGCGTGCTGATTTGCATATCATATTCAGCCAACAAACACATACTTTAAAAAAGGTGGGAGAAAGCTTGTTTTGTGCCAATGAGGTCCTGCAAATTTCAAGTCTAGAGGTGCCTCCTTTATATCTTCAAAGCAAATGGGGGATTTTAATGTATGATTTCATAATTCTAAAACTTCATTTTAAATGATCCTAAGGAAGTCAAGAAATCACTTTCCTTGAAACAGGTTGGCATCTTAGTCTGCAGTCATTTGGAGTGAATTATGTTCAAAGTGAAAACAAACACTATAGAAATTGCCCCAAGCAAGCTAGAAGAATGCCTATGGACTCTTGGTAAAGACTAACATGTTTCCTGGAGTAAGGGTACAAATATCTACTTTGTAAGTACCCTAAGATGAAAGAGGAGACCAAGCTGGTTGGTAGATTAGCATTCTGCTCCACGATTGAACACGTGCACCCAGGCAAGCAGAGACATAGGAGCAAAGAGCTTTTAGACAACACCAAGGTTAAAAACTGTTTCCCTCTGTCAAATGAGATACGACAAATGAGGAATGAAAGTTGTTCATTTTCTTTCTCTTCCATGCCGTTCTCTTTCTTTTTATGGTTGCTCATTTCTGAATCAGGCATTTCATGTTTAAATGGAGTGTGTAGAGTCTACTCATGTTAGAAGAGTCTCGATTAGGTGATCAAGCCCCTGAGGGTCTTGTTTACTAATTCTTTTATGTAATTCTTTACAGTAGAGAAAGTCATTCATCCATTTCTCATTGGTTCACTATTTTTCTCCATAAATATTTTAAAGATGTATTCCTTCTATGAACTAGAGACAGAGAGAGAGAAAGAGAGAGAGGGGAAACAGAGAACTGCACCCCCAACAGGACCTTGAGATGGGACTCACGCCAGCCTCAACCACCCTGGACCAGGGGCCTATGCATACCCAGTGCAGGAAGGTCTGCAGTCCTGAATCCAGATCCTTCCCGGTTGGGCCAGCCTCCCAGAGTGCCGTGCCGTCCCAAACACCACCACACAAAAATGTACTGGGTGTTGTTTACATGCTGCCCAGTTTACTGGGTGCAAGGAATAAAAAGCACCACACCAACCTAGTACCTTTGCCTCGAGATGTGAACCTCCCAGGAGCTAACAAAAAACAAAAATGTCGGATGCAGCAATGTGACGGGTGCTGGAGGAGAGCCCGTGAGCTCACTGATACGAAAGCAAGTGAGACACGTGGCAGAGGGCTCTGGGCAGCATTGACTGTCTGCGGTGGGCACGATGCTGCAGCAGCTGGTACTATAGCTTGCACTTCATAGGTGCGGAAACAAAGATAGGAAGAATTTAATTGACTCGAGGGAACCTCAAGCACAGTACCACGATCTCAGAAAGGTGAGTTGCTACATTCTTTTTGATGGGAAATTTTGGGTAGACATGGTATTTCAGTCAGGCTTGCAGAAGTCTTTGAACAAAACCATTGAAATTCTGATTTAATTTACATATCAACATTTATAAAGACAGAATATTAAAAAGTAATTTGTAAAGTAAAAATCAAGAAAAATTGCATGTGCGCAGAGCAGTAAAAGCTATTGTCAGCACTTGAACTGTTTCATGTTCTCTCAGTGAGTTTTAAATTTCCAACTGTAATACAATTAAAATATATTACTGACTCCATATAGCTTTTGAAGTTTCGCTGTTGTCATTTTTCATTCCATAGTGATTGTGCTGAAGATACCAAGAGTGAAAGGATAAAACTAAGAGAGCTATCTGGGCTTCATTTCAGAGCTCTGAACCTCTGACTACGGAGATGACAGATTTGGTGACCAAACTGGAATAGTCTCTAATAAAAATTATCCCGGCCCGTCAGCTGTAACCTGAGTTATGCTGAATGAACCGCAGCACAAGGTCAGCAAGTGTCATAGGGCGACCTGTGTCCCTCCAAACTCGCAAGTTGAAGTCCTAACCCCCAGTACCTCAGAACGTGGCAACATGAGAACCCAGGGAAAATGGAGAGATAATTAAGTTAAAATGAGGTCGTTAGGATGGGCCTGGCCCACTATGACCTGTGTCCTTGTAAGAAGAAACTGGGCCACAGATAACACAGGCACAGTGGGACGTCAAAGCGAGGGCAGAGAGAGGAGCTGTCTGCCAGACCAGGAGAGAGGCCTCGGAACCACACAGCCCTGCAGCCACCACGATCCCGAGTAGTTCCTAGCTTACTGAACTGCAAGAAATAAGCTGCTGTTGTGTAAGTCACCAGGGTGGTGTTTGTTCCGCAGCTTTAGCAAACCAATACAGTGTGTCTGGTAAATACTTCCTGCACTCTTAATATTCCCAAACCCACAAAACAGTTGGACTCGAGTTTAATGTAAAAAATAACTACTGGAAATTATAATTAAAATGTAGGTTTCTGAACCCCATTTACTGATAGGGTTAGGACCCAGGAACCCAAATCCCAGATAGCTTATTTTAGACAGTCTAAGGTAATATACTCCATGAAACTCTCATAACAGGAAACTTTTTCTCATAATTATGAAAAAGAATAATCCAAATATTTTAAAATTATCTATCCTGTCTTCTTTTTTTGGTCTGCCCTTTCTTTCTTTCTTTCTTTCTTTCTTTCTTTCTTTCTTTCTTTCTTTCTTTCTTTCTTTCTTTGTTTCTTTCTTTCTTCCTTCCTTCCTTCCTTCCTTCCTTCCTTCCTTCCTCCCTTCCCTTCCTTCCTTCCTTCCTTCCTTCCTTTCTTTTTTCTTTCCTTTGTTTGTTTGTTTGTTTGTTTGTTTGTTTGCCATAAGGCACATGTGTTCACCAAAGAGAAAAAGAGAGTAGGAGAAAGTGAGAAAGCAAGGCACTAGGTCCAGGACCCGAACCACAGTCAGCCATGTGGGAGCCCAGCCCTGTAACCACCATACCACCTGTTGGCTCCACAATCCAAGTATTTTTTAACAGAGGTTAAGTGGAATATTACTCTAACCTGATTTGCATTGTAGTTTTATTTCTTCTGTATCTAGCTATATTGACACTAAAACTATAGAACAGAAGTCATGAAATTAGGCTACTAGTATCACCCCTTTCTGGTTTACATACAAACAATTTTCTTATCCCTCTGAGTATTTCATGAGATATTAAATGGACGTAATAATGATAATAATGCCTACCTTACAGAATGATTGTCATTGTTAAATTATAATATATAAAGCACTTAACTAGTGCCCATAAAGAGAAAAAAAAGAACAGTAGTTACTAATTATTATCCATAGTTGTATGTACATTAAAATGATCATATTTATTATACTAATAGTTATTCTTTTTGGCTACAATGATTTTGGTGTTACAGTGATCAGACTGACTTAGTCCTTTTTGAGAAAAACTCTTCAGTTCATCTTTGTCAACCACGTTTTTTCCTCTTCCTCAGAACACTTCTTAAAATTCCTGTCACCTCTGGCCCTAAGGCTGCCCAGATCCATGACCTTTCTCAGTGGCAGCACACCGCAGTACACGTGGGTCAGTGGTGATCAGACAACCAGATCAAAAACTGGGAGCTGTCGCGCCGGTGGAAAGCGTCGCCCGGTCAGTTTAAATACACCACCCTAGGCGACGTACCTTACTTTTACACGTAGGCCGAGATGCTGCTCTACTGCTCTTTGTTTTTAATCATAATAATATAATTTATTCATCGATTAGGACACTTCTGAGAGTGAAGGAGGGCTGTACCCCGACACACCAGAAAACGAGAAGTCAATGAGCAGCTTCCCTGACAAGCCAGGTTACAGCGCGTCAGTCGCGGTCCAGGAAAGATGGAGCCCCCATTTACTATTTTTGACAGAAGGATTTAACGTGGGGAATTGGTTAGGTGAGGAGAACTGAAAAAAGCAGAAAGAGAACAGCAAGTTGGACAACCATATGCATCTACCCGCATCTCCCGGAGTGGGAAAAGAAAAAGAAAGATAAGGAGGGTTTTCAAGTCTTGGAAGTTCAAAGGAGGCCATGAGAGACCCGGAATCCAGATCCTTTTGGGGTGGCTGCTGCTGCTATCTGAGAGTGACACATCGCTCACAGGATCAAAGCAGCACTTTAATTCTTCAGCTAAGGAAGCACAGGACTGAGGGCAAGCCCTTGGGGCTGAGGCCACTGAACTGGCCTGGTCTCTGTTTCTCTCCCTGGGGTTCTGGGTCACAGGACCCTGTGGGGGTTACCCAGCTCACTAACTGGGGAGTGTAAGAGTAGGCGCTACAAGAAGAAAAGAAGGTAAGCAGAAAGTCCTGCCGCTCTGCAAAATGAGGCACACTCTATAATAAGCGTGCTGTCTACGGCTGTCAGCATATGTGGAGTTAAACCTGGTAGACAGGGGCAAGCAGAATGAATTTCAAGCAGTATCAAAATCACCCCTGGTAATATTTATAAGTTAGCCTGCCTAGCAGTTAAGTTCAGTCTTTCTGAACTGCAGGACTCAGTCCTGGCAGCACTGTGATTACAGGCCTTTATGTCAGGGTGTGATTCATTAGCTCCATAAACTAATGTATCAGCAGTAACTCAAGGTTTTGCATAGGAATTTAACGGAGAATTGTGTTTTCCCTCTGCATACTGAGCCCATTTATTGAGTAGTCTAGATAGTTCAGAATATAAAATATTATAAAGAGGGCCAGCAGGTGGTGTACTGGCTAAACCTCTAGACAACCCACATCACTGACCATGGTTTGAGTCCCGGACCTGGTGGCTTGCTTTCTCACTTCCCTTTGTGTGTGTGTGTGTCTCTGGGCAAATTAAAAATGAATGAATGAATAAATAAACTTAAATAAATAATTCTTAAATACATATATATTTTAAAGAGAAAAGGGAAGATGGAAGATACATTCCCGGATGGAAGATGGTTCGAATACTCTGCTTCCTAGTCAGTTTGAAGAACAAGCTTTCATCTGGAAGAGGTGTCCATCTAAGCATGGTTCAGCCAGAACAGTCACCGTCTCAATGTGGAGTGGAGAACCCACCAGCTCACAGCTCCCCACTTAGATCACGTTTGTGGAAAATAGGAAGCTAAAAGCTGGCAGATGGCGTAGTGATTATGTCTCTGGGTTGACTGCAGTTCGAGTCCCCGAACTGGTGACTTGAAAATCACACTCAGTGTGTGTGCATGCGTGCCCGAGATCCGGGGAGGAGAATAGAGGAGAATGGACTACAGCGTGGCCATGCCCTGTGGGGGTGATTTCTCACCTTCCCTCTCACTGAAGCTAAGATTCTCATCCTGGATTTTCAGCACATTGGGGGGGGGACCCTAATTCCACACAACACCAAATTAATGCTGTTATTACTTTTACTAGCACATTAATTTTAAAGTTGATTTGTTACAAAAGATCACATAGAGAATGAATAAAAATCATCCATTTATTTGGTACGAGTCAATATATACGTGTGTGGTATCACCCTAGACACTGGCATAGCAGTGAAAATAAAAACAAAACACAACCCGGGCGTGATGGCGCCCGCCCTATGGCAAAAACAAAACACAACCCGACAAAGATCCCACCGTTCCCTCTTACTATCACTTAATATACTTTTTAGTGTGCACCTTGGGGGGTGGGGAGACCTCAGAGTCTTGTTGATTTAAAAGTATTTTATGTATTTTTCAAGACCACATTCTACTTGTCCTTAAAGGACTTTTGGATTTGACCCCTCGATTCCCAAAATAGACCCTATAAAACCTAGCCTTGGTTTTCTCTTCACAATATTCTCTATCAGCAACTTCATATCTTGGTGCATAGTGGTTTTTGCCTATCCAAAGCATCTGTATAGCTTGAATTAATAATAGCAGCCTCCAGAAAAGTTCCCCAACTCCCCTAAGACAGTCATGCTCATCAACTAATGAAATTTAGTGTATATGAATATTCATCTAAATCTTCCCAAGAAGACTGGTAGGAAAGATCACGTTTACATTTATTTGCTGGCTGCCCAAAGGGCTTCCGATGATGCTCAGCACAAGTGAACTATCAATATCGACACTTATTTTTTGGTAATCTTTCTAACTTTACATAAGGGCAGCTGCACTTTTAAAGGTAGAGTTTAATATTTCCTCTTATCAACTAAAAATTGATTCAGTTTGCTGTGATCTATTTTCCAGGTGATAGACTTGGATTATTTGTAAAAATGTCTCCTAACTATTGCTGCAGTATTTTCTGATGCCTTACCTCCCTATCCTATTAGAAAACATGACCAAATTCTATAGTGATGAAGAACTTCTGAGACATGACAGTGAGGCTCAGCGCTCTGTGAAGTAATCCCACATGGAAAGGTCTGTGGTCTGAGTTTGGAGACCTCCCTGAGGACACGCATGGCTCATGGCCCAGGCTGACCGAGGCTGGAGGTAGATCGTGGTGTGAAGACCCGTTAGGGTGCTGCATCGCTCTCACTCTGTCTCTCTCTCTTGCTCATGGAAGAAATAAGTAAACTTTTAAAAAGGAAGATTAGTATTTTAATGCCTGGTACCTATTTAAAGAATTTTAAAATGTAGGCAGCATTTGCCTTTACACAAGCTCATAGGAAATGAATAAAGATAGCACATTCAGTGAATGACGAACAAGTTGAATATGTTTGACTCAGCAAGTGCACAAAGAAATGATGTAAATGAGGAACAATACGTTAGGAAATTGTGACTTGTAAAACTTCTCAATCTATTTTTCACTTTATATGATAATAACTTAGTTATGAACAGTATGGTCTCAAAATCCCAGATTTTAGTTGTCTTTCTTGTTTCCATTACTCTAGTAGGAAGGCGATGACCTACTAAAACTTTCTGTAGCTGAAGTGTCCAGAGTAATGTTACCGTCCAGACGGCTGTGTCTTAATCCTGGACATCCATGCGTAAACTACCTTACACGGCACAAAAAGTCTTGAAAATGTGATCAAGTTAGGGGTGTTGCACTGGGGAAGGTAGTTTGGGTCGCCCAGGCATGCGCAACACAACCACAGGGTCCTTCTGAGAAGGAGGCAGTGGGTCAGAGTGGAGAAAGCCACATGACGGACCGGAGGTCAGCTGGGGCCATGAGCCAAGGGCCTCCTGCGGCTAGAAGACAGGAGGGAATAAACGGTCCTCCCTGACATCCTTCTAGGAGCCCAGGCCCTGACCCACGCTAGGCCCTGACCTCGAGGATCAGGAGGTAATAGATCTCTGGTACCAGTCACTCAGTCTGCAGTCACGGGTTAGAATAAAGCAGGGCACCAGTAGTGTATCTCACAGGGTGCAGCAGCCACGGCCTCCGTGCCACTCGGTGTCCTCGTGAGCGCACGCCCAGTTACCTTGAGTTTATCAGAATTCACGCGAGGTTTCTCTCTCACCTGAGGACTAATGCTGCTGGTGGGGACTACAGCTCTCAGACCTGCTGGGTCCCCATGCTGAAGACACGGCAGCTCTGCGCAGGGCAGGCCTCACTGCCTCCACGCCTGTCATCTCGACGTCCTCTCGATGACACACCTTGTCCTTTGCCCTCCCTCTTGTTTCTCTGCCATGTGGCGTGTTCCACACTAGGTACAAAACCAAGATCTAGTTGGTAACGCTCGGTGAGGAAACCAGTAATGGTATTTGAAGCTGAGTAACCAATGTCCTGAAACGGCATTATGTAGAGTCCTTTGTTTTAATGGTTCATTAATGATATTACTGTGAAGTCAGACAGTATCATTAGCTATATTTTTCATCCTAAGATGCAAATTCTTAGAGGTTAAGCTAATTGCAGACGTCCTGATGTAGCACAGAGAGCACACTCATTTCATTAGGAAGAGCAGTCTTCTAGGAATTTAATACATGTGTATGATTTTAAGGGTTTGTGGTGCAAGATTTAATTGCTCACCTATAAGAAATTTATAATCAAGTTGGGAAAATGGCACAAGCTAGAAAAAAAAAAAAGTATCTGATTAGTTCCAGGTATTCCAGCTGAGATGTTATGCATGAAGAAAAAGCCTATCCAGGAGACCTTGATGGGACACGAGTCGGGCTTGGAATTCTGTGCAGGACACAGCTGAGTGCTGAGGAGGGCAGCGCTCGTCCTAAGTGTGACGGACAGCAGGAGTGAAGACGCAGAAGACCTGACCAGAGGCCCGTGACACTGCAAGTGGAGGACCAGGGCCACATAAGAACGCATGAGGAGACCAGCAGATGGCATAATGGTGACATTGCTGGACTTCCACGTAGTAAACAGTGGTTCAAGTCCTGGACCCAGCAGCTTAAATCTCACACTGGGTGTGTGCGCGTGCGTGTCCAAAATGCCAAGAGAGGAATGGAGGAGAAGGAATTGCAGCACGGACATCCCCCACTGGGGCTGATTTCTCACTTTCTGTCTCTCTGATGAGTTCACACGCCCTGTAGCAAGAATTCTGCCTGAGAAGAATGGCGGCAACATGCAGACGTCATGGTGACTAGAGGGAGCAAGTGAGGCGTGAAGCTCTAAAAGGGCAGTGACAAGCCCAGCGGGATGGAGTAGAACACCGTCAGAAACACTGGGACAGGGCTCTGTGGCCACCCTGCCAGCTACCCCCTGCCCGCTGCCAAGTGCAGTTGGTTGAAATGTTTATACGATAACCGCCAAAGAAAAGGAGGCTTCTTCTGAAACTTTCCCCTGGGACTCAGAAAAGTGAGGTAAATGGCACTGGGTTTGCTCTTCAAAAATTTGGGCCAAGAACAGAAACAGGTAAGTGAAAAGGAGAACATGAAGCAGTCCTTTCCATCAGCTTAGGAAAGCTAAAACCTACAGTGGGAGACGGGCAGATATGCCAGGGCAGCGAAATGAGACTGAGACACCCCCGGGACACGAACCTGGGCTGTCTGCTCTTCTGCAGCCTCTGTGGTCTCTTCAGCTTCGCTCCCCTGTACTCAGATGCCTTCCCCACCCCAGGGGCCTGTTGGCTTTCTACCTCAAGGTGCCAAACAGACAGTACCTTCTCTCCAATGCTCTCCCTCACGTTTCCCCTGAAAATAAGTCTTTTCAGGACACAGCACTCATTCCTGATTGGTACATTCTGTGGCCTGTGCGATAGACTGCAAGTTCCTTGGGATTTGGAGTCAGGAGAGACAGTTCTCCAAGGTACTCACTGTGTGACCCTGACAAAAATGACTTCAGCCTCAATCATCCTCAGGTGTAACATGGCGCCTCCCTCGTGGGAGTGTGGTGAGTGGTACCCAAGATGGGATGTACCGTGTAATGAACGCCGTGTCAGGGTCTAGCAGAGTCATGGGGGCTTTGGGTTCTCTTTACTTCTTTCTTTTCCAGTCTGTTTTTCTTCTCAAACCAAAAACAACAAACCATAATGCTAATGTTATAATTTAGAAACCGGGAATTCACCAGGTCCCTATCGAATTTAGTTCGTCATGAACCATCCCCATACATACATCCACTCAGTATCTCCGACGTCAGCAAGCCATGGCCTACAGGCCAAATCAGTCCCACTGCCTGTTCTGTGCAGCCCACAGGGTAAGAACGACTTTTATGTATTGGCTATGACTACTTTCGTAGTACAATGACAGTTAAGCAGATACGGCAATGACTGAGCAAAAAAGAAGAAATACTATCTGGCTTTATACAGAAAAAGTTTGCTGATCTGTCTTCGATTAATGCCAACGAAGATCTCATCAGAATTGTTAATTCGCATACTAGTGCCCAGGTGCTAATTTCTTAACTAGAAAGTCACTACAACCATAACGACAGGAGGTGTGTAATAGGCCCTGAGTAGTTCCGTGTTTGTTTTTGTTTTGTTTTGTTTTTTATTTTGTTTGTTTGTTTGTTTTTAGGTTTTTGCCATTGGGTGTGTGAATTTGCCAGAGAGACAGAGAGAAAGACAGTAAGAAATTACCCTTCCCACAATCCCTTCTCTTCCACTCTCCTCTTGGGGTTTTGGGCATACATGTACTTGCACCTGGTGAGATTTTCAAGCTACCAGGTCTGGACCTTCACCAGTGTTGAGCCATGTGGGAGTCCACTGCCTTAGCCCCATGCCACCTGCTAGCCCCAACCCTTTTAAGTATAGAAGGATGCAATTAGATAAAAGACATTGGTTGTAGAAAGAGTAAAAAAAAAAATCTTCATTTATTAAAATTTCACTTTAAAAAGTTAGGGAATTATCATTCTTATAAAAATCACACAGAGTATTAAGATATCATTGTAAAGCTCCCAGTAAACTAAGAATGTTTTAAAAGTCATGTTTCAGTTTAACATAAACCCAAATAATTAAGCATTAGGTTAAAGGACTTGACATTTAAAGTTCCTTATCTAAAACTTTCTTGGAAGATTGCTATAACAAACTCCATTCCGTCATTAAAAATACATAATTAGAAGGAATGAAATATAATGAGGTGACATTTAGAGATGCTTAAAAACAATTTTCCCATTTTCCTCTTGCACGCTCTTAGGTAAAAATAAGTGCCTATTTAAATAGATTGATAATGGTATGCAATCTTTTTTTTTTTTTACTTTCTAGAATTTTAGCATGCATGTGCGGTCTTGGCTTTTTCTTTTTTAAATAAAGCCATGATTTTATGTATGGGTAGCTCATACTTCATCATAAACATTTAAAACTGGAATAAACAAGGCCTTAAAAGAGTGCTTTTAAAACCTGAATATACGTGAATCACCGAGATCTTACGACAAATGAAAACCCTGAGTCAGAGGCAGCCAGGAGATGGCACAGACTGAGGAGCGAGAGCTCCATAAAACCGGCTTCCCACACAGGCGAGCCAGCGAGGCTCACGCTCTCAGTGTATCGTTTTGTTCCTTGTACCTTGTGTAAGTTCCGAATAAAATCGCGTCTGATGCCTCACTTGGAGATGTTGACAAACTACTGACTGGAATTTCAAAATATGAATCTTTGCATAAAAGTAACACCTTTGTGCATTCGCAAAGCCATTTCCAAGTTTAGCAGCATTCCCCGTGTCCCTCTGCAGGCCTGGGTTCTGCCCACACCATGGTTATCACTTAACTGCAGGAAATAAGAGAACTTGGCCAACGGTGGCAGAATGTAAGTATCTTTTCACTCAAGATAATAAAATTTAGAACATTTAGGCATGATAACATTGAAGATTTTTCTAATACTAATTAAATATTAAGAGAAAAGAGTAGTATTCTGAGGAATACCTTCCCAAATGACCTCCTGGCACGTCTGTAATGTTCTTTTTTATGTTGAAATTAAGAAACATTTGTCTGTTAAAATGTTTCAACTATGACTTACTCTAACCTGTAAAAGTAGAATATTTTAAGTTTACACTAAATGGAAATCGCTAGTACTTCTGTTGAATTTTATTTCTCAGAAAGAATTTCTATTATTTTTCCTCCAAAACTCAGTAGCCTAGACTTTGAGAAGGTTCAGATGGGAGCAGCTGCAGTCAAAAAACCAATAGACTCATTCTTAATTTAGGTGTGCTTAGGAGCCCAGGGTGAAGCTGATGCCATTCGGTACTAGGAGTACTTTCCCTCACCAGGAGCACTCTCCCCCACCAGGAGCGCTCTCCCCCACCAGTCCTCACTGCCATCTTCCTGACCTCACACCCAGAGCCTGGGGTCCTGGTGCCAGTGAGCCATGAGCTGAGTAAGGGGGTAGTGGTTAGATATTCAGGGTCATCTGGGAAGATTTTAAGGTGGAGGTAGTCGTATAAGGAAGTCAAAGCAGATGACTACTGTGGGAATTTAGAGCTCCATATCCCCTAGTTAACTGGTGTAAGGAATAATTTTTAAAAATGCTCTGATTGGGACCAGCAGTTAGTGTAATGGCTATGTCACTGGACTTCCATGCAGTCGACCACGGTTCGAGTCCCAGACCCGGTGGCTTAAACTCACACCAGGCGTGTGTGCGTGTGTGCCCAAGATCCCGAGAGGAGAAATGGAGGAGAAGGGATTGCGGCGTGGCCATCCCCCTGGGGATTTCTCGCTTTCTGTCTCTCTGTCTCTCTGGCAAGAGCATGCGCCCTACAGCAAAAACCTCTCAAAAAAAAAAAAAGCTCTGATTATGGCCTCCATTTGAACGGTGCCTGCTTTCACACACATGCTACATACGTAACTGTGGAGAGAAATCATTCTGCTTAGGTGTTCAAATCCGAGTAATGCAAAAGAAGAAACTAAAGCATCCAGCATAAGCAATTCCATTCCCTTACATTTAAACCTTACCAATGTAGTGATGTATTCAGGAAAAGATGTTTTGGGCATTCAAATGAAGAATAGTTTTATAAGACTTTTAGAATCATTCAGATCATCTAAAAAAGTCCCTTACTAATTATCAGGGAATAAGCGATTTTCAAATACTTTTTAATTATTTAGAGCTTATAATTTTATTTTGCTTCTTTGGTAAAACTCTAATGACTTTCATGCAAGGATATGGCATCTGGCTTGATCCCACGAGACAAACAGAGCAGTAGAGTCTGTACAGTCAAGACCTGCAAAAATCGACATTTATTTCTACTCAACAACTCTTCCTAGAGGGCGTTTCTCCACAGAACCTTGAACTTCAAAACATCTGGGTCAGAACAGAATCATTATGCCTTTAAGGAATAATGATTTTAGTGGGATAAAAATTACAAAAATTAAAACCCCACTAAAATAAGTTTAAATGTATTACTGTGTTTTAAAAGTATACATACCAAATGTGTGGGCTTTATTTCAGCACTTTGACATTATGATGTAGCCTGGGGCACAGTGTATCCGAACCATACAGAAAAAAATCAAAGCAAACATGTCTCATCAACATAAAAGATAAATCTTCCTGAAGGACTGCCAGAGGCATTATCACGCGAAGAAAAATTTCTTTTTTTTTTCTTTCTCAACACCCCATACTGGTAATTAATTGAAAATAAAATGCCCTAAAAGTAGAAAGTGGATGACATTCGCTTCACGGTTGTTGGGTCTTCTGTTCTGACACTCACTGTCCTGTCCTTGGTGAACACGCATCATGGGATGGAGTTTTGTGGGTTGTGGAACAGTGAGGCTATGTGTGAGAACACTGCAGAGGTCACCTGATGGAAACCCAACAACTTCCAGAGGGTGCATGCGAATTGCAGGAACTGGCCATGAAGGCAGCCTACGATATACCATGGCTCTGGTCACGTGTGTCCCCTCCCCACACATTAAGACTTGGCCTGTGCTTGCTCTGACTAATTGAATGTGGTGGACTTGACGCTGTGCTGGTCCAGATCACTGAGAAGACTGGGAGTGTCCACTTCCTGTCTCTTGGAACCCAGCTACCTCGTACGGTGAGCATCCCCTTGAGACCACTATGCTCTAGAGGCTATGAGAATCCCGTGCTGGGTACAGAGAAAAAAAGCCAAGGCATGTGTGAAGGTATTCTCATGGACATCTGGCCTCACCCAGCCTTGGGAGAACTCTGGCTACGGTCATTTAAAAGTGGAGAAGAACCCCCATGTAACAACCTCCCAGCTGAGCCCAGTGAACCTCAGAGCTGAGAAAGAACAGTAAATTGTCTTGGGGGCAGGCCACAAGTGTAGGATGTTTTGTCACTTAGCAATCCGGAAGAAGACAGTAAGTCTAGGAACAGAACTTAAGCAAGACAAAAACCACCTTACCTAAACTCTACATCTGGACTCTTTCTTCAATCATCTGAAGTTTCCATCACTTTATTTAAAGATCTAGGGAAATAACCATTTGGTGTCTAGCAAATACCACCCCGTATTGTTAGTTGTCTGTTATCTTTATCACCAATGAGAGGGCAGAAAATAACTATTTTTAATCTTCTGGTCTAGCAGAAATACTACACTCATAGTCAGTAATTACTTAGTGATCACAATGATGTTTTAGAAACTAAGTTTCACTACTGTTAATAAACAGCGAATGTGAATAATCACCTATAGTTTGGGTGGGTCACGAGAGTCCTGTCACTCAGACACACTGCTGGCTACATCCCCAGCATTTCTGATTCAGATACCAAAACTGTGGCCCAAGAATTTGCATTTCTAACAAGCTCCCATGTGATGCAGAGGCTGCAGGATGAGGTCCACACTTTGGGGACCTCAGCTTAAAATAATGCCAAGAACCTCTTCTGAAGGACTGTTGGCCAAGGCGTGCCTTATAGACCAGGTCCCACCGTGGCAGCCCTGTGGTAACGTGGTGCTCATTGATGCTGGAAGCCACAGGGGAGATGGGCCAGGCTGGTCCTGGGTGGACCTGGACGTGCTGGGCACACGTGCCCATGATCTTGGATGGGTGGGAAGGCTGTGGGGAGGGGCAGCATGAAACTCTGCTGGGGTGCTTGTCTTGCTTTCTCTCATGAAAGAAAGAAACTTCAAAAAACCTTGTAAATCAGATCAAGTAAGTTTGTCTACTCTGTTTTTTACATTCTCATCCTCTTCCTCTGCTCTGTGATTGCCCAGGTCTATAACCCTACCCAGGGTAGTTGTCAGGCTCATTTCTGTCTTCTCAGAGTCAGTCCATAAAAAGTTCCTCCCTATATGGCACCAGCAGTTAGCATAATGGCGATGTCACTGGACTCCCATATAGTCAACCACAGTTTGAGTCCTAGACCCGGTAGCTTAAACAGGCTGGGCGTGTGTGCATGTGTGCCCAAGATCCCGAGAAGAGAATGGAGGAGAAGGAATTGCAGTATGGCCATCCCTCCCCCCCCACCACACACACACACCCAGGGTATGATTTCTCACTTCCTGTCTCTCTGTCTCTCTCTGTCTTTCTGGCGAGCGCATGCACCCTACAGCAAAGAAAAGAAACACTCCCCCTCAAAAAAAAAAAAAAGATTCCTCCCAGCAATAGCTTCCTCTGCACACAATGCTAGCAATGTTTGGGGTCTTAGTTGAGATTCAAAAATACTGCATTAAAGACCAACTTTGAGCTCATCCTGGACTGAGATGAAGCTGTGATTATTCTGATATCACAGTGCCCAGCACCGTGCTCAGCACACATAGAGCTGGACCCCAACTGTTCAAGTAAAAGTAGAGATAAAGCCAATCTAAAGTTAAGCTATTGGTAGCTTCACTATGGTATCCCATGCCAAGGATTCTATGCAAGTTGAACTATGACTGTGAACTGAACTAGAATGAAATAATGGCTCAATGAACAAGTCTCAGGGACATTTCTTAAGCCCCAGTGTGACCTGAAACTGGAAATACTGATGGGAGGTTATAATCGACAGTGCCCAGGTACTCACAGAATAGCACAATGCAAGTGAGAAGAATGAGACGTTGCTTCAAATTCTGGAGGTCCAAACACTTCACTCAGGCATTGGAAGGGTCACTTATTGGCCCAGCCTGCCATTGGGTCAGACACACCCAATCCTGGGCCCTCCACTGGCACCAACCCATTGACTCTCCATAGTGACCCTGCACAGCGAGACCCTTCTCTTCAGCATCCCCATTTCACAGATGAAGAAACTAATCTACAGAGTTGAGTACGCCAGCGAAGTGGGACCTGGGCAGTCCAGAGTCTGGGCCTCTCCTAACAGGGCTGTAATTCTCCTTTTTAAGGCAGTGAGTTAGTAAAATTCTCAAAGAGCTCCAAATGGTAGCATCAAGGGCCCCAACCTATCCCTTTCAATCTCTAGCCCTACCTTAAATAAGGTTCTTTTAATTTTTTAAAAGCATTTATTTATTTTAATGTCTATTTGTTTACCATAATATTCCAGCCACCGGGGTCTAGAACTTGAACCATGGTCAGTCATGTGGAAGTCCAGCCCCTCAACCACCATGCCACCTGCTGGCTCCTATATAACATCTTCTTAAGAATATTTGATATGCTCATGTCTAAAGAGCCACTGAAATACCTGCAGTGTCACCCTAGAAGGACTATAACGCTCTCCTGTAAGGCCAAGCTGATCCGTATCAATTACTCCCACATGAACAGCACCCTGCATCTGAAAACCACAGGCTCAGAGCACACACCCGTGAGCATGTTTGTTACCTACGCTGTAGATACGGCACCGCTCGCTGTGGTCCACCCGGCAGTCCTAGATTGGGTCCCCAGGCTGTGTGTGTCACCTTCGTGAGGGAATGCTGTCCATCTGTGTTTCTCATCATTTTGAGTGAAATATATGATGTGCCAGAGACAGACAGACACAATAATACAAAGTCACACGAGGTAAGTGTAATGCTTTGCATTCTATGCTTCGCGGTATTACCAACAACCAATGTAATATGTGGGACTCCTGCAAAGTAATATTGATTTTGTTTCAGAGTGGAGATTATTAATATTTCAAAGGCTGAATTTATACCTAATTATACTAAAATTTTCTGTATTATACTAATACAAAAATACAGCCTTACCATTTATAAATTGGTGCTTCCAATTTCATAATGTGTTGTCTTTATAAACATAGTTATCTTGCATATAAGAGAGATATTATTTCTTTTTAATTAGGTTATTTAAATTCTCCACCGTTAAGAAAAACAGCTTTAGGGCATAAAGCATGTTTTTCATTGCTGTAGGCTATTAATTTCTACCTAATAAACAGAATGAGAACTGAGCATCCAGTTTCCCAGTGTTTAAGCCTAATGACCGAGACAGTTCTTACCTCAGTGAATGTGTAATGAACATCTACCCGATATTTCTTAGGCTGGATGCTCAGCATCTGAAAATGGGTGGAATTCCATCATGGTAATGACAGTGATCATAAAGGATGCCTGGCCCGTAGCAGGCTCTGAACAGATCGCTCTTAAAGAGCCGATGTATAAGGCCTGCCCCTACGACAGGTCAAGGGAGGCAGATCCCACATGGCCACCTGTGCTTCAGATGCACTCCCATGGCTTGAAATATTTACCAGGCACTTGCGTATGTGTGCTCCAAATCCCAGAAGGATGGAATGAAGGAGACAGGATTGGAGGGGGACCGTACCCCATTGTGGGTGCTTTCTCCTCTGTCTCTCTGGTAAAGTGGCACATGCTGTCTGACCATAACACATTTTTTGAGGGGAGCCAATATATAAATGAAGCTTTTTTTTTTTTTTTTAAAAAAAAAGGTTTTTTTGGTTTTGTTTTGTTTTTGTTTTTGTTTTTTTGCTTTAGGGTCTGTGCACTTGGCGGACAGAGACAGACACAGTGAGAGGGAGAGTGAGCACTCACTCCCCGGGTGGATGGTCACGCCGCAATCCCTTCTCCATTCTCCTCCTGGGATCTTGGACAGGCACGCATACGCAACTGGAGTGATGTTGAAGCCACCAAGTCCAGAACTCAAACCATGGTTGGCCATGTGGCAGTCCAGTGGCATAACCACTATGCCATCTGCTGGTCCTAAAGCTAATATTTTAGGAACCCCTCCCCCCCATTCCCTTTCCTGTATTAAAATGTTTCTTCTTCTCCAGACTTGTATTAGTTGAATACTTTTATAGAAAAGGAACGTGGGCTTTATGAGGGAATCACTTGCCCAGTGTCACCAGCTATTGACAGCTGAGCTTCTGGGCCAGGTGCGTCTACCTCAGAGCGGCGCCAGGAGAGTTGGAGCTGCACGGAGCAGAGACCGTGAAAGCCCTAGAGAGCCGACGGCAGACACACGGAACAAGGGCTCTGACGGCACAGCAAGGGGATTGCTCTGATTCTGTGGATTGCAAGATTTCATAGCTGAGTTTGTTTTGGTTGGGCCTTAAAAAAACAAACAGCAGAGAACAGGAAAGAACAGTCCAGGTGGAGGGAAACGCGCCCTCCTAGCTCTATCTTCAGGCAGTGATGAGTAAATCAATCAGCCCACGGCAATCAGACCAGGAAAGGGCCCTGAGTGAGTCTTGGAAGGAGAAATACCTTTTGAAACCAGATCATTAAGGGACCTCATAGGCCAAGGCAAGGAAATTAGGTGTATCAATGAGCAGTGAGAAGTAATCAGTCACTTAAGAGGAGCGGGGATGGCAGATTATCTCCGACACAGGCGAGGTGTTCACAGGGTTAAGGCTGGTCCCTGACGGGCATGTCAGGAGCCATCGGCAGTGGAGAGGGAGAATGGGGAAGCAGGTGTTCGGCGGTGGACGGTCTCTACACCGCGTGCTGCCCTCCTCTGGGCCCGTTTACTTTTAGCTTTGAAGGCATGTTTTAAGAAAGGTGAATCACTCTGGCAATTTGCATAACTGGCCCAGTCAGAACAAACCTGAGCAGGGAGCAGGGTTTTAACCCACAGCTGTCAATGGCTTTTCTGCCTTCTCGCGTTCCCCTCTACCATTCAGCTAGTTTTTCAAGTCTTGTTGCAAAGACAATTGCAATCATGTACAAGGGGACTTCAAAGAGTTCATGGGCTATGGAATTAAAGTGCAAGTTTACTTCGGTGCAAAAAAATGACTGAAATCCAGACACAGCTTTTCATAATATGCACTTTCCACGAACTATTTCAAGGCCCCTCCTATAACTCTTTTCTCTAAAGTTCAGGAACCAAAGAACTCAGTTATTTACCATGTTCCTGTTTTCAGATAATGTGGATGGTGTGTAATGCATACGAAGTGTATGAGTCAAAATGACCACTGCACTTTGCCAGTGTTTGCTGAGCGTCTGTTCTCGGTCAAACATGAAACGAATGTTGCTTTCCTACAGCTCTAGGGCTTCCTTCCCACTTGTGGACACACCGTCTTCTCTTTCTCTGTCAGAGAAGCCTGGGATGGTAGGTGCAGACACACGAATCCTAATACGTGGCAACCCTTTCTCCCTCACTCAGTCCCACTCCTCTCCATCAGCCCCTCACCCAGTGAACAGCTCTGAAGTGCTATCAGCCCTGCAAAATGAAACGCAACAAAATCTAGAGTAAACTTTCTGGCTCAGGAATTGCCTATCCAGATTCACTGTGTCTAGACACAGCGCAATAATTGGGAGGGCTCAGCTTAATTGCTCTTCCCAGCCAATACAAACCAGCACCAAAAGAGGTGCCATGGCAATGCCTGGGCCATGGGAGTTGGCCTGGAACTGTCCTGGTTTCAGAGTCACAGAGGAGAGGCAGCACTGCTGCTAGCCAGAGGTGCATGCCGGGAGCCTTCCCAGCCGACGCACAGTGGGGCGAGATTGGCAGCCACCCTCCAGAGTGGTCAGCTGCTTCCCTAGGAGACAAATGTCGCTCCCGCACTGCCAGAAAGAGGAGGGGCACGTCTCCCTCTCCATGTGCACAGCTGGTAAATGCTCGTTGCATTTTCATATTCTGTACTAAGCTCAATATTTTAAGAGTACCATTTCAAGTAAGAAAAATATAAGAACAGCATCGTAAATTTCAGTATGTTCCCTATGGCATTTTCTGGAAGTTAAAGCAAATTTTTGCTGGAATGGGAATGCTTTAGAATGTGTTCAGAGAGATCTCTGTCAGCATGGTGATGTATTTCAGGGAACCAACAATGCTTTGGGGAGTATTGATTCGTGCCAGCAAAGCTGGTGCATGACAGGACAACAGGATATTTGTTTAATCATGATTTTCTACTTCTACAGAAAATAAATTAGACTTAATATAAAAGCAAAGATGATTTTTCTTTAATTAAGTTATTCTTCCCATTATTTCTCTTGAGTGATAAACATAGCATATGTTTTGGTCCGTCTGGATGGGCGACAGATCAAAATAAATGACATGGAACAGAAATGTATGCTACATGCAATATGTTTCCATGTCCAACTTTTCTTAAATTTGGTGGAATTAATTAATAGTAACTTATTAATTAATACAGTCATAACTCAACAAAATTATGTGGAGGGGAGCTATGGGTGGCATAGAAAATTGTGCCATTCAATGAAGTAAAATTATGCAGTCCACAGCACCTTTTGAGGGAAACCTTAAAAGGAACGTCAGCACAGAGTCTCAAAATAATCTGAAATATAGAAGGAAACCATTTTCTAAATAAGCAGGATTTATATTTAAAGAAACTTATTTTTCATAAAATAACTTCACTAGAAATGACACTTGGCAGGACCAACAGTTGGCGTAATGGCTATGTCACTGGACTCCCATGTCATTGACCATGGTTCAAGTCCTGGACCTTGTGGTTTAAAATCACGCCGGGCGCGTGTGCATGCGTGCCCAAGATCCTGAGAGAATGGAGGAGAAGGGATTGTGGTGGGGCCATCCCCCCTGGGGGGTGATTTCTCGCTTCCTGTCTCTCTCTGTCTTTCTGGTGAGCGCACGCCCCCTATAGTTGATACCATGTTGTCGACCTCTACTTGCTTTGTTGTTATGGCTTGTCTCCCGCAGCCCAAATTCATGTGGGACTTGACTGTGTTGTAAAAGTGTTAAGTGTAAACTTAATCTGCTCATGGTGTCCCGGGTGGGGTCACTGGGTGTGATCAAGGCATAGGGCAAAGCCACCATGCCTGAGTTCAGGTGTGTTTCTAAGGAGAGGAGGTTTCGCAGGCAGAGGCCACAGGGCTGCAGACCTGAACAGAGAGCCACTCGGCTCAGATCTGCCTCCACCACATTGTAGCTTCTCCAGGAGTGAGGCCTGGACCTTGGACCTCCAAACTGTGAACTGAATGAACACCCATTTCCTTAAAATCACCTAGTCTTGGGTATTTCTATGAGTCGTGCAGCAGTGAACTAAGACAGCTATTCTGAGAATAATCTGACTGACAACAGGGGAAAGGATGGCTGGAAGAAAGCATAAGAGAACACATCTTTGAAGTGTGCTGGAAACAACGCCAGTAAGTGGAAAGGAAGAACGTGACAGTGTGGGAGCAATGCAGTGGGAATCAGGAAGTCTAGAGTCCAGTTTCTGGGTCATCAGCAAAGTTATGATGCGTTTTTGCACAGAAAAACAGAAGAACACATCACAACTTTCCCGACAACCTAATGCCTCTGTATCTCAGAACTGTAACATTTTGGAGTATATTTTGATATCAAAGTTTATATTTTTCATCTGAAAAAAAAAGGAGTTTAGTTACTTTTAACCTAATTTATCATCAGACTCTGATGCTCAACTACTTTTAATAATTCTAAGTTTTACATTCAGTGCTACATAGAATTACATTTCATTTCTCTCCCCCCAGTTCAACTCCAAATACTTCCCCAAATGTGATTTTATGTGTAACCTTTATTCTGAGACACATCAGTATATGCTCCTAAAATAGATTTTCATAGAGAAGCTGTCCTGAGCCTCTTCCCCTGCCTCAGTTGCCCGTCTCCTGGAATGCTTTGTCAATGGTGCTCTTAAAACGTAACAGCGACAGCCCTGAGATGACTCACCTTACTCCCACAGGTCTCCCAGCCCATGCAGTTTTCCTGCAGGGCTGCGAAATGCCGATGTGGCTATAACCGAGGAGGCAGACAGCCCTCCTCTCTTGGGTACCGCCTTCTCAAGTAGACATAGATGGACCGGGCAATCCCAGACAGGGATCCGCATTAGCAAGGACAACACTGAGCAGTGGACATTCAGGTAAATCGGACAGAGGCGTGAGGGCGGCCATGCAGGCCAATGAGAACTGGGCCTGGCAACCCCTGAAGCAGAGGAGAGCTCGCCGTGCCCCAAACTGCAGAGAGCACGTGGACTGGCCTAGAAAACCTGTGGACAAATGGGGGAACCGCTGTACTCCACTCACTGCAGTGTTTGATAGCGCACCAGCTCAAGTTTACCCCCTTCAGTTTGCCAGTCAGTGAGGGTTGCACAGAACCAAAGCGAGTGGTGACGTCCCTCTGCAGGGAAGCAGTAAATGACAAGGAAGCCAAGAACATCTGCAGAGGCGAGGACAGAGAAACCTGAAGTGGCTACACAAACAGAGGGCAGGCTGAGACGCTGAAGGTGGTTAGAAAGCCAGGAGGGAGAGAGTGGGCCAAGGAGACACTTAACAGGGCCGGGGGCGACATGGCGGTGCCATCTCTGGACGCACGTGGGAAGGGCCCTGCGTGTATATGCTGGGCCTCTCCAGTCACATCGAGTGCACACGTGGTACATGCACACATGTGATCCAGGCTGGCTGAGACCGGGGCGGGATTTCAGTGTGAATGCCCTGTTAGGGATGCCAGTCTTTCTCTTCCTCATGGAAAACAGATAAACTTAAAAAAAAAAGACATAAAACAGAGTCTTACCCCATATGCTTTAAATAAATATGCTTCTGTGGTAAAATATACTGTCTTGGAGAGCTACTATATTTACAGATCTGGGGCTAGATGAGAGGACTCAGTCTCTTAAAATATTGAGTGACAGGACTGGCCCCATGGCCTCTTGGTTAGGACAGCCAGAACCTACATGAACAACTCCAGTTTGAACCCCGAGTCCAGCAGCTTGACAAACACACTGTGCACATGTGCAAGCATGCTCCAATCCTGGCAGGTTGGAGGGACGAAGGGAAAAGGACTGAGACCTGGCCACGCCTCACTGGGGCTCGCTCTCTCTCTCTCTCTCTCTCTCTCTCTCTCTCTCTGTGGCAAGTGCACGTGCCATCGGGCAATAAAAAGGAAAAATTTTAAAAAGGTATTGTCTAACATTATTGAGCCTTCAGAGAACACCACATATTTAAGAATTATGTATGCCTTTTATGTTGTCATTAGAAATAGTGATTAAAATATAGTGAGATGTGAATTATTCAGGGGAAGGTACCCTGCCAGAAGAATTTTGCAGTTTGTATTTTTGAAATTTTGTACTTCTAAAGCATGAGATTTATTTATATTGAAAGGTATATTTGTACTAAAAAAATCTCAAGTGTATATGTTTCAAGAGCTCAATTAGCTATAGAAATTTAAGGGACTCCATTTAGAAGAATCGGAATTAGTCACTATCAGTGTAATTGTTATGGTTTTAAAGTTAATTTAGCAGCTGAAATTAACCAATCTAGCAATGGCAATGATGATTTCTATATGTAAATGTGGTATTAAAATAGATTGCCATATCCTCTCAAGAAAAAAAGAGTGTGGCAAGCATAAAATCTGCATTTAACTTCTTCAAGGGCCATCAGAACCAGCTGTGTAAGTGTAGAGTCAAGCTCTAGAACAGAAAGCCACTGTGCCAGTTTTCTATCATGGCATTAAAACACACACACAACTGAGTGACTTCAAAGAACATCCATTAACTTAGCTCTTTGTTCTCAGTATGGCGGGTTTGGCCTGAGTGAGAGTCGAACAAGTCACTTGGACTTGTTCCTGCATCTGCTGTCACCTGGGCCGTGGGTCCCAGCCAACCGGCGTCACCCTGTAGCAAAATCACAGCTAATAATAAAATAAAAATGACAAAGATCTATTGCAAGAAATAACAAATAAAGGATCTGAGAAAGATGATGAAAACTAGATTTCACAGTGTGTTAAGACAGAGCCTAGTCTATCCCACCCATACCTCTGCAAATGCCCTTTTACTCCTTCCCATAGATGAAGAAGGTACAGCTCCTCTGGAAGACCTGGAAGACAGCGAATTGCCCTGAATCAGAAACGCGCCTTCTTTGGGAGCTGGTGGGAGAAGCAAAGTGAAAACTAAGAGACTGAAGACGAAGTCAGCATGCAGGCGTGCCATATCCTCCCTCAGCCTGCTTTCCCTTCTATTAAAACCAAAGTTCCACCACCAGGTTGACCCTGCAGGAAGCGACACTCAGGCTGTGACCCTCTCCCTCCCCAGGAGCCCAAATGAGGGCTCTCAGCCCAGGTAGGCATGGTTGGCGCCCCCGTTTGTGCTGCAAAGAACTGAGCGAAATGCCGGGTAATCAGCACATTCTCAGACCCCTGGTTTTTGACGCAGGTTCAGCTACACGGTGCCACTCCAGCTCTGAGACCCCCACCTTGAGACTTTTGTTCAACTATCTCTCAAATGTGATGATCACATGGAGCCTTATTAAATCGGACATGAATTCATAATAAACTTTTTTAAAGATACACACCAGGGAGGGGATTTAATAATCTACCTGCCTTGTTGAGCCCAAGGTTTTACAAATACTGACCAGGGTGTGTGTCGGCAATTACTAACTGTTTGCATGCAACAGCCAATAAAATGTGTTAGTCAATCTTCCTTATTAATGCAATTACCCACAACATCTGTTTTAAATAGCAAAAATTAATGTGAATTATGCTAATTTCATTGCTGAAAGCAAATAATAATATGGAAATTTCCTGGTTTTCATTATATAAAAGTATTTTAACACTATTAGCATACTCAGTGGAATCCACTCTAAGCACACGGGACTCCAGGACTTAATTTAGACCCAGAAGAATCACTGGAAAAAGCTCTTCTGGAGGAATAAAAAAGGAGAATTAGCCTTTCTACCCCCTGGCAATCTCCCTGTAGTGTCAGACTCACACCTGCTGAAGATGCGTTTTATTTGCTTAATACGGAGCATTAACCCGTATGCCCCGGGTAAACGTATATTTCCCGCACAGGTTATCCATAAATTAACGTTCACGATAGCTTTGCCCCGATCCCAACCATTTCCAGTCTCAGAAGTCAGCTGTGGCCCAGGGGACAGAACAGGAAACTCCTGTAACTGCCCTTGCCAAAGTACCACTTCTTCATGTGTTATGTCATGTAACACCCATCCAAAAAGCTGGCCCCCATGATGAAGGCACGCACGGAATTATTTCAGTGGGAAGCTGTTTTGAGTGAGGGCTGGTCTCAAGAGAGGACTGATCCACTAGCTCCATCAGTATCACCCAGAGCGATTTCTCTCTCGCTCTCTCCCGTCTCCAAGTCATACCTACCAACAGGAGCACCTGTGTTCTCCTTGAAGCTCCGACCTTGCAGAGGGACACGCAATGTGTGGATACACACCTCACACGCTCATACAAGCATCCGCGGAAAGAAAACAAGTCTACACCAGAAGCTCAGGACCAGATTTCTCTTCCCCGAGAGCCACTCGCTCCGGCGGAGTTACACATCTGCTCTTGGACCGACCGCCAGCCTGGGCCTTACGGACTCTGATCACTTCAAGTCAGCAGAGGCTGATCCCAATGCACACGGCTGAGAATGGGCAGAGCTGAGTCTCGGACACCGTCAGCAGAAGGAAGCATGGACGATGCACAGCCAAAACAGAAGCTGTGACCAGCATGGCAGTGACATATCCCTTCCCCCCAAATTTGCCGCATGTGGTCAGCTTAAGAGTAAGGAAGAGTTAAAGGACAAGGCTGGTGGCCTCCCCCTCCTCCACCATCATCGGAGGTCCAGGCTCCACGTGCTCACAGAGACCCGGGCAGCAAGCGACATACCGGTAGCTACCTCGATCCCCGGTGCATCTCTGCTTCTGAAACTCGGGGGATATTTGCTTACAAATCCATTATAAAGACCATGTACCAGAGAACAACCAAACAGTAGAATTTATACCATCATTGCAATTTCCAGTTACAGAGGCGGGCATTAAGGTATCCCTCGAGGACCAAGAATATGACAAGTAAAACCCACTACCCTTGTAAAAGACATGTCGTTTAGGCCCAAGTCTCTAACGTGAATTATGATAGCCTAATAAGTGGTGTTAACGTATCTGAAAAAGAATGGAAGAATAGATGAACAGAAGAGAAAGGCCCACCTGGAGAAGTAGGTAAATGAGATTTGAGGACGCTAAACTGTCAGTCTGACACTCAACCGGAGAAAACCGAACCTGGGACTCAGCCTCTTGAGAGAGTCTCTTCTCCCGTGGCTTTCTCAAGCTGCGGATGAATATTCCCAGCACAATCTCATTGCCCTCATTGATTGTGGGCTGCTAAGAAGAGGCCTATGACCAATTTCCCATCCAGCACACTCTTCAAACTTGCATCCAAGTACTTTGCCACTAACACAGACAGACAGACAGACACACACACACACACACACACACACACACCTCCAGTTATAAACGGATAAATCTGACCAACTGCATTTTACCAAACCTTTTATCACTTTTTAATGGATTAATGGCTATCCTCCTCCTGGGAGACAGAAGAGTTTATGGTAACTGCTACGGCCGTTCTAGCAGAATCTGGGTGTTGCATTAAAACCTTACGCCTGGAATGCAAGTTGGAGGCTCTGTCTTTAACTGCCCAAGCATCGCCCAGGGCTGGTGCCTCTGGAGATAAGCCCACACCCCTCCACTGGCCATTTATTCAAGAGTCTGAATTCCTAGGTCCAGCTGCAGGGGTGTTGACAGTAGGGCGTTGCTCTGCGGTGCTGGAGCCACTCTGGAGACCCAGACAGGATCCAGGGTCAACCTGAACATGCTGAAGGCATGCAGGTGTATACCCATGATCCAGCTGGCTGGAAGGCTGGACAGTTGGAGACTGCATTGGGATGAGACCCTGTCAAGGGCACCTCTTCCCCCCCACCCCAAGCCCCTTTCAATAAAATCAATAAATTTTGAACAACAACGATAACAAGAAAATCTCTAAGTTTCTAACAGAATGGAAATGGAGTTGGGTTACATTTAAATTAGCAAGTTCTTAATTCTGAAATTAGATCTTTACACAACTTTAAGAACATTAAGGAAACCAAAGGAGGGCGTTTCTCATTTGTTTAATCGTCATGAAACGTCCGGATGTGTGTGAGATGCTTTATTTTCCTGTAGGCAGAACCAGCACTTGGAATGACAGAATCGAAATCAGTGTAGTGGATAAACCTTTCTTGCTTTCAATACATAGGCTGTATGTTAGTTTACCCCTCCAATGGCATTCACAACCTTTAGAGTATGTGTTTAAGTGTATGGGGCCAGCAGGTGGCATGGTGACTGGGATGCTGGACTCGACCTGGCTAACCACCATTGGACTCCAGACCTGGTGGCTTGCTTTCTCACTTTCCCTTTCTCTCTCTTTCTCTGTCTCTCTCAGGGGGAATTAAAATAGTAACAATAATAAATAAAAATTAAATAATT
>NW_006160006.1:3732834-3748162 GCF_000334495.1 Tupaia belangeri chinensis | reverse complement strand
ACCCCCCAGGGGAGATGGTCACGCCGCAATCCCTTCTCCTCCATTCTCCTCTCGGGCACTTGGGCACGCCCCCCACCACGCCCGGCATGAGTTTTAAGCCACCGGGTCCGGGACACGAACCACAGTCAACTATGTGGAAGTCCAGCGACATAGCCATTATGCTAACTGCTGGTTCCCAAAATTAAATAATTCTTAAGCAAGTCTATTAATAGCTAATAAGGTTTAATATGTTTTTATGCACTTTCAAAGAAAATTTTCAACTCTAATGGAAAACCAAGGGAACCAGCAGTTAGCATAATGGCTATGTCACTGGACTCCCACGCAGTTGACCGCGGTTCGTGTACCGGACCCGGTGGCTTAAAACTCACGCCGGGCGCGTGTGCGTGCATGCCCAAGATCCCGAGAGGAGAATGGAGGAGAAGGGATTGTGGCGTGACCATCCCCTCTGGGGGGGTGATTTCTCGCTTTCTGTCTCTCTCTGTCTGTCTGGTGAACGCATGCGCCCTATAGCGAAAAACCTCTCAAAAAAAAAAAAAAGAAAGAAAACCAAGAAATATTTAACATCTTCAAAGTACTTCCCTTCCTGACATAAGATTTACACCTCTTTTGAAAATATGTAGGCTAAGATATTCCTTTCTTTTTCTCATAATTAATCTGCTTTTCCTTTAAGAATGTCCCCTGCCTCCCATGATGACGTATTAAAGGATTATGGCTCCTGAAAGAAACGCACCTGCTCATACATGGGGACTCTCATAGATTTGCCAGGCTCTTTGAAGATGAGGATAGAATCAATATCTCGATAAAGACCAGGGCTATTTTTACTTAAAGTACGACAATTACAGTCTTCCCAATATGGAAAAATAATATTTTTCTTTTTGGTTTTTTGAAAAGTTGAAGAAGTCATCTGAGTTCATCTAGGCCCTGCCAAGCAGAAGTGAACAGAGGAGACTTCTGGGTAAGGCCTGGACAGAGACTGTGTTTTCCTTCCCAAACATCTGATCCTTCCAAATCCCAAGCAAAATTCCCACCCAATATCATCTTATAAAATTATCTTCAAACTTATCTTAAATTGCTCCAGAGAGCTAGATGATGAGTTGACAATCTATAGCTTTCATAAATCTCGTTTTTGGCATTTCCATACTAATTTTCAGAACAGATTAGTGTCCCCTCCATTCCTACCACACAGCAATAAGCTTGAGACAGCTCCTAATGGTCTAATAATCAGATCACTGAATCAAAGGAAAGAGACACATGAAAAAGACTATTTCTGATTAGTGTTGAGCTGATAAGTTTCTGTATTTTACAAAGATGTTTCATTGTCAAAAACTCCGAAAATTCCTGACATGCCTGCCTCAGAGCTAAAAGCATCTCTTGCACTGTTGGTCAGAAAAGTCTGAAGCTTTCTACCAGCTCCAGCCACTTCAAGAAGGCATTGCTCTTGACTGACATTTTCCAGATCAGTCCTCATGAAGTAGAAAGTGTTTCGTCATCTGAAGATGTGTTCAAGTTGACTATTAAGCTCTTCTCTGTCACTCCCTGGCGCTCCACTCCCATCTCCTTGACTTGTTTCCTTTTGCTCTGCTGTCGTCCACTGCTCTCTCTATCCCCACGCCTAGTCTCCAGAAAAAGCAGAGCTGGAGGGGGCGAGGCTCACGTCTTACAAAGCTAATGAGATCTGAGGACTCAACAGTAGTGACGTGGAAAGGTCAAGAGAAGGGCAGTGGCTGGCATTCAATCTCACGGTCCCTTTTAGGGGAGCACAACCACGTTTATAATGTTCTCATCTAATATGCTTCAATCTGCTCAATCCCTTTCTTAAAAACCTCTGAGATGAATGACCAGCATCCAATCTCCCCGACAATGTAATTTAGGGCAACAGCTGCTAAATTTCACAGCAAAATAGAGCCTTGATGTGATAAGTTGAATATGATAACCAGGTTAAGTTTCCAAGGACGTTTTCCCAGGAAGAACAAAATGCAAATGACCAGACATCAAACAGGAGTCTACACGTGCACACATGTGAGTCTACACGTGCCCATGAGCAGAGGGTGGCAGACCCTAGGGATACTGACTAGAGTTCTGTGGTCAGTGCCACAGCACACACGCCTGGCTTCTCCGTCGCTGAGTTAAACTTATTTTCCAACCTCCTCCCTTTAGAAGTGGCGAGCAAAATTGGCAAGCATCAACAGGTCCACTGTCCGAAAATGGACAGCAGCCATGTCCACAGCCACCAGGGCAGCCAGCCTCTACCCAGGAGCCAAGAGACCAACTGTGACTCCAGGCTGCATGATCTGTCCCGCTGTCCCGCTGCACGTGAGAGCTGACCCGGCCGGCCGCACAGCCCGCGGTGCCCAGAGCTCAGCTGCAGGGGCTTGGCCGGTGTCCCAGAGCCAACCTCCTCTTACCTCCACTCGCCCGCTCTTCTCGTTGTTCCTGCCCAGGGAGCGGCTCCCATGGCCGGCAGTGTCCCGTGCTGGGATTACGGAAATCTGCTGGAGGGGCATGCTGGCGGGGCAGCGGGCGGCCAAGCCCTGGCTGGACGCCTGATCTCTTCACTCGCCCTGGGGAGCCCACCGGGACCACTGCTCATGTCCTCGCCTGCCAGGCCCAGGTCTAAACAAAGAGGGGAGAGAGTGTTTGAGACACCGTGCAGGAGCCAGGGTCCTCTGACCAAAATGTCAAACACATGGGGCAAGAGCCAGTGATGCAGGGAGCGCTGTGTCTGCAGAGGACGGGGTCCTCAAGTCCTAACTGCACTGCTTGTCACCGAGCACCCCGCCCCTGAGAGCACTGTGGGAGACCACTCGATTCCTACTAATAACTGTCATGGAAACCGAGGACCGGGCTTGCAGGCCCTTATTGGCAGCCGCTTCCTTGAAGGCAGCGGTTCCCCAGGAGTCCTGCTGACGAGGTAAATAAGCAGAAGGCAGAGAAGCTTAGTGCCCTATTTGGAGCCAAATCTCTTCCTTGAAAAGCGGAGAGCCAGCCGTGCCCTTCCTGCTCTGCAGTAATCCGCTTAGGTCAGAGGCTCTGCCTGAACTGAGTGTCGGACACAGGGAGGGGAGTGCCACCACCCATGTCTCTCAGCTTCTCTTCTCGGAGAGAGTTAACTGCTCTCTGTGTCTCCTTTGCCACAACCTCAGCGACAGGAGCGGGGAGACAGCTGTCACTCTCCCTGCTCACTCAGCCTGAGCGCGGCTCCCTTGGGCGCCCTGAAACAGACATTCCAATCTGCGTTCGCTTCTCCATGCTCTTCCTGGAGGACACAGACTGCTGTGGGTGGACTCCACTGTCCTCTCGACAGTTATGCAATTTCAAGAAAATAAATGGCTCATCAGAATGCCTACCCTTTACATAAAAAAATTAAAATCGTTCAATCTCTCAGTGAAGAGGATTCTTTGGAATTCATGAACTCGGTTAAACCCACCCTTCCTCTGTGACCCCTTCCTCTTTGTCAGGGTCTGTGGGGTTCTGTCTTTAATGACACCATTTCCCTTCCACGTTTGGGACATACATTTCCCGTTTTCTGGACACTGGGGAGAGGTCAGTCTTCCATGTTTGTTCAGCCCACACGAAGCACGTTCATAAAACCTTGTGTTTGCACATCCTCAGGCACTGTTGGATAAGTTAGGATCTGTCCCTATCTGTCCCTAATCACACGGAAGATTTTTTTTAAGAGGTGTTTGCCTTAGGGTGCATGAGACAGAGACAGAGACAGTGAGAGGGAGAGTGAGAAATCACCCCCCAGGGGGATGGCCATGCCACAATCCCTTCTCCTCCATTCTCTTCTCAGAAGCTTGGGCACGTGTGCACACGTGCCCAGCATGAGTTCCGAGCCACCGGGTCTGGAACTCAAACCGTGGTCACTCACATGGAGTCCAGGGGCATAACCATTACACCACCTGCTGACCCCGACATGAGACTTTTCAAAAACTGTGCGCATCAGGTCCCCACCACATTCTGAACCTAAATCCACAGCAATGTGTCCCAGGTGTCCTACTGTCATGTTCAGAGTAAGACTCAGGAGGCTGCATCAGCCCCACGCCTCCTTGTGTGTGCTGCTTGCATGCACCTGTCTGCGGTCCTGGCTGGCTGAGGCTGGGGGTGGATCACAGAGAGAAGATTCTGTCAGGGCTGCCTATATTTCTTTCACTGTCTCATGGAAGAAATAACAATAAATTTTTTTAAAATTGCTATCGTGCAAAGGTCACACCTGTGACCTATAGGGGTATGTGTACATGTATGTGTGTGGTGGGGGCAGTGTTTTCTTACTTGAAAAATAATCACTGAGGGACAGCAGGTGGCATGGAGGTTAAGGCACTGGATCCCTCATGGTCAGCTGCTCATTTCGAGTCTCGGACCCAGCGGCTCAAAAATCACACCAGGAGCATATGCTCGTGTGCCCAAAATACCCAGAGGAGACTGGAGGAACAACCCCTGGGGAGTGATTTCTCACTTTCTCTCTCTCTCTTTTTCTTTCTGATGAGTGAAGTACCCTATAGCAAAATTAAAAAAGAAAAAAAAAAGTTAATTCCACTATCTACAATAGAAGGGCTGCCTTAATTAAGGGAAAGTTGGAAATGGAAGTCTATAATTCTAATAGTGTGTGACAAATACTAAAATGGAAATTGAGAACCTCTTTAGAAAAATAAAATTGTCAGTGTTTACATCCATAAAAAGCCAAGGCAGCTTTTCAGATAAATTTAGACTTTGGTACTTTTGCCTAAAATATTCATTAAAATGATAGGAAAGGAGCCTTTTAGCTTGTAATAACTAAATGGCTGTCCTAATCCTTTATCTCATTATGCATGTGAGGTTAGCCTTTGTTTACTGTGAGATTTTTCAAAAATCAGATTTGAATTTTTCGTTAATTTGATTTATGTGGTTGAGTTATTTCAATTAGATTTTATTTCATTCAAAAATATAAATTGAATTTTGGGAAAGAACATTTATTTCTTATTTTACACATTGAAAAAGAAGGGGTTCCTTATGTCTTTTTAAATGTTTTAGAAATAATGTTTACAAACCTACTAACCAAGATACGTAATAAATATTTACTCAGTGTTGTATGAGGGGTCTTTAAGAATTTCATGGAAAATGCATATTAGGTTCATGAATTTCAACATTTCTTTACACCAAAATAAACTCATACTTTAATTCCATTTTCCACAAACTTTTTGAAGTTCCCCTGTGTTAGGAACGGCCGCAAACTGAGCTTTTAAACATTTCCAGTCATGTCGGGGACCGTGTTTGAATGCTGTGGGTTCTAGCCCTCTCCTGTCTTGGAACGCTGGGAGGCACATTGACTCCAGATGGGCATCTGGCCAGCCCCCTTCTCCGAGTGGCTCCCACGTGCTCTGCCGTCTAGAAGGCTGGGCTCCAGGCTGACTCACTCAACTAACAACCCAAAGGGAAGGAGGCTGTGAGGGGGCATTTCCCCCTTGCAAGCACAGTCCTGTGTGGAAATTCAACCCTGCGGAGCTCGGATCGCACAATGCCTGCGGCAACCGACGAGCAGGTCCTGGACACACGCCAGCAGGAGAGCCTGGCATGCTGGTGCCCTTTGGCTCGTCTGTCTGCAGGGACACAATCACAAGACACAATCCAGGTCTCCTAATGGGGTTTTCATGGAAAATGGGGATTATAATTATTTTTCAAACCACTCTGGCATATTTGCTCTGCACTTGGATACTGTTCCACACACATGTCTGGATTACATTTGTTTTGCTTCCGCATTCTGGGTTCCAACTCTCTGTCTCTGGGAATGGAATCTGCATCCCTGCCTCTGGCCCCTAACTTGGCCATCTGCAGTTGTGACACTGCTACCAAGACCTCGGATTTCCCCTGGGAGATTCCAATTTGGCGCTACTCCTTGCTGTCTCTAGGCCCAAGTTGTCTCTAGTTCAAAAGGAAAACAAAACAAAATATGCATTTGGTCCTCTACCATAAGACCCACCTTGGATCTTTGCAGCTTTAAAGGAAAAAATATTAGCTTCTAAGGGGTTTGATTGTAACTAAGCAAGAAAGGAACCCAGCACTGGGCAGAGACAAGGAACCACATAGGCATTTGCTAGTGCACTAAATAGACTCATCATTCAGTTCAACAAATACTTATTTTCTGATCCATGCTAAGGCTAAGAATTGAGAGGCAGGAAGTAAGGTATATAATTACATGGCCAATCTCTGCCGCCAAGGAGTTTCCGCGTGGTTAGGGAGATCTGACAGGTAGGTCGGATTGAGAAATACACAGCATATTGCAACGAAGAGTTGAAAGACACATTGAATACTGAACACTGGTGTCAAAGAAGCATTCAGAACCAAGAAATCTTAATAGGTCTAAATATAGTCAATGTCCTACATAGGAGTTGGGCCTGGGTTTACTTTGGTAAATTAAGAGACTGAGACATTTCAAGACATAAAGATGAGTGTGAGATTGTTCAGGACGCTATTGAAACAAGAAAGAAAATTTGGTTGAAGTTATCAATTGGTGTAGGCCATGTACGGTCATTAGGATATGACACTCACTGAGTCTGGGGAGGAGAGGGGGAAGAAACACAGCTTATGACCTCAAAGAAAGGAAATCCTTGCAAAGTCATATTGAAATTACAAATACACTAAAAAAAAAAAAAAAGCAGAGAAGGAATAAGAATGAGAACTCCAAGTGATCTCGGAAAATAGAAATGAGGCACTCTGGGTTGGGAAAAGGACACTTCGTAGCAAATTCCCAGAGAAGGGAGACCTGGTCTGAGTGGGTTTTCTATGTGCCACCACACTGGCCATTTAACGGTCACTGTTGGTCATTGACAGAAGATCACGAGCAAGCAATCACCGCACAAAGACTTCATGATACGTTGTAAAGGAGAAGGGAATTGGATTTAAAAGCTACTTTTACTAGGGAATGCTGAAGCATATATTTATATAGAAGAGTTAGGGAGCAACTCGAACTAGCAGAACAAGCTCGACAGGAACAATCAGAGGGGAAAATAACACAGAGAAGTAATTAAGATTTCTGATTCTGGGGCCAACACTGTAGCCGAGTGGTTTAGGGACCCAGGTTCCCCATGGTCCACAGTGGTTTGTCAGACACACTGGAACAAAAACACACATGCCCAGAATCTCGACAGGATGAAGACATGGAACAAAAGAAACTGTGGCAGGGCCACACCATTAGATGGTGATTTCTCTCTCCCTCTGTCTGTCTCTCTGGCAAGCACATGCATCCTCTGGCAATTAAAACAAACAAAAAATCTGGATTTGGGCTTATAAAAGTGTCTGCAATATAATGAAGTGTTCCTAAAACAGTTTTTTTTTTCCCCTGGATTTTGCCTGCTTATTGAAATCCAGTTGTGATTATATTTGGTATGGGTGATACCTCTTGTAATTAGAAGCATATCCTTTTCATGTGGATATTTTGTCTCTGAAGACCTTTCAGAAGCAGTGCTGAAGACAGAAGAAGCACCCGGTGACCTCCGAGGGTCTCGATTCCCGCCTCCGAGAGGCGTCGGTGCTGGTCTGGGATACATCTGCTTTCAAAGGCTGACGTAGGTAACAGCAGCCCAGCACTTGTTTCAGCTGTCTTGAGAACTGAGAGCTAGCACCAGTCACACAAAACGTGTGGCAATTACAGCAGGCACTGGAAGAGTTTGTTGCGCAAGTTCGTATTTTCCATATTGTGCTCATAACAAAAAGAGTACCATTAGAAGCAAGCTCTCTATTACCATCCAGGAGCCAATCTTTCCTCCTTCCTAATTTGTTGAGATAATGGAAAAAAGTACTCCATTCAATTTTCTCTTTAAGAATGTCATGAAAATCCAAGTATGACAAGCAAATATTAACAATTTTTACCTTTGTAGAAATTATTTGGGATTTATTAAAGTTAATTAATTTTTATTGCCAGAGGGCACACACACTCCTAGAGAGGGAGTGGAAAGCACTTCTCCATGGGGCATGGTCGGATCACAACGCTTCTCTCCGTTCCTCCATTCTGTCAGGATCTGGGGACATACATGTGTCTGGAGCATTTTGTAAGCCACTCAGGGTGGGATTCGTACCAGGCTTGGCTATGTGGGATCCAGTTCCCTGAGCATAGTGACTAACCACAGTAATCTCCTCTGGTGAGTGGAAAGCTCATGTATGTAATAAACTATGTAATAGACACATTTATTTATGCACAGGACATAGGTTATTTATTTATTACTGGCAGGTGTCCCAAGAGAAACATACATTTTAACATAATTGTGAATAACATACTTATCTTCCTTGAAAACCTCATTTTACCAAGGTTCTTTTTTTTTTTTCTAACCTGAAAGAGTAATTTTATTATTATTCGAAGTGCTATGGGGCCAACCCAGTGAAGTCAAATTTCTATCATCTACTTTACTTTCTTGGAAAGAAAAAGGAATTAAAATTTTGCTTAAAAAAAAAAGATTTACTTTTTAAAGTTAAGCTCAGTCTTGGGCTCCAAATATACAAGTTAATCTTTGTTAATGCTCTCTATAGTGTTCAAAATGTTACTGTATCTAGGTAAAACAAGAACAAATAGAAAAAAATCTGAGGGCACATAGCTGTTTCTTCAAGTATCTTCAGAAAATATAAAGCAGTCACTCCAAAAGGTGGCTTGGCATCTGCGCAGGAAAGGGTGGGAGAGGGTCTCCTGCCACCGGCTGCTTCAGAGGAACCTGCAACCCTTAGCTGAGTATAAGGTGTGGGGAGGAGTGTGGGGTACATGGACCTGACATGAGGCTGTCTTCCTCCGCATTGTGGAATTGACTGCCAGTTTCTGTAGGGCCTCCACGCCGCAGTTTCTCAGAGCTGAGCTGCAGAGTTCCTTTCAGCCAGTCAGTGACTTAAAGGGTGAAATAGTAGTTTTCCCTCATACATATCAAAACTGACCTAATGTATCAGAAAATTATTTTTTTAAAGAGAGAGATTTTTGCCAAGGGGCACATGTGCTTACTGGAGAGACAGAGACAAACAAAGAGAAAGAGAAAGTGAGAAATCACCTCTCCAAGGGGGATGGCCATGCCACAATCCCTCTGGGCACACATCACACAGGTCCAGCCTGAATTTCAAGCCCCTGGATCCACTCAGCCCTGTGTGAGTCTTGTGGCCACAAGCGTAAATGTAATACCGTGTTTCTTGTATGGTTTTAAGGTTGAAGCAAAGGAAAACCGGCCCTGACATTCCTAAGCAAGCATGTGCCCACAAATAGAAAACAGACGGCATTTCAGATTGCCAGAGATTTAAGTCTAGATGCAGAGATCTACGTCCTGTGTGCTTAAATACTGTTTATTTGGGTTCTCTATAAAGAAATTTGTCTTTCTAGACTTTATTTAAGTGGAAAATAGTCACAGATTTTATGTTTGGAAAGCAAATCAGAGAGTACCCCTCCCCCCCACTGTACAGATGTCAAGAACAAGCCCCAGAAGACTAGAGGTGTTGGCGTCCGAAGGCCAGCAGATGGCCAGGACAAGGCAGCACAGTCTTCGGATCCAGAGAGCCCTGCTCTGACCCCACCTGCCGAGTGTAAAGCTCAGGTAAGTTTTAAGTAAAAACCACCTACATTATAAGACATTTATGCATCTGATGTATTTTTATTTATTTATTACTGGTAAATGTTCTGAAAGGACCATATGGTTAATTGTGAATAACATACATATTCTCACTGAAAACTTAATTTGACAAGTTTCTTTTCCTCTAATCTGAAAGACAGAATTTATTATTATTGAAGGAATGGTTCCTACTACCTACTATTTTTCCTTGATTTTTACTCTGATGGTCTACTGATTAAGAAAAATGTGGAGGCCAGCAGGTGGGATGGTGAAGAAGACACTGGACTCCTACAAGGACAACCATAGTTCTTGTCCCAGGCCCGGTGGCTTGCTTTCTCATTGTCTATCTCTTTCACTCTCTCTCTTGTGAATAAATGTGCCCAATAGAAGTTTTAAAATATAGTAATAGTAAGTAAAATTAAATAATTCTTTTGTAAAAAGGAAAAGAAAATGTGAGGCACTATTAATCAAACCTTACTATTACTATTAGTGATATTTATAACAAATTATTGTTATTATTTTTAGAACATAATTGGTACTTGTAAAGTGCTAGAAGAAATTAAAATTAAAATTCAGAAAATCAATCTATATGCTTTTCTTTTGATATCTGGCAGATTTTCATGACAGAATTATTTTTATAAGGTTACAATTTATATTTTCTACTACTAAATAAGTTGTATCTCTGGTGTTCCAAACAGTCAGCAGATTAGGGAAATTTGGGTATAATAATAGTCCAAGTAAACATGGCTAGGCATAGCAACTTATCCTTTCTAATACCACTGAAAAAATGAAGGCATAACTGACTATGAGAATATTGACTTTTATAAATTGTATACACTCATGCATTTTTAGCCAAACTTAATACAACCTAAAAATAACATCAACTTTTCCCACCAGTTCCTATAGAAAAATTCTTCAGACTAGAATGAATGGTCCATTCAGATGCACATAAACCTATTTGATTTCACTCAGAACCTTTCTGAACCAAATGTAAAAGTTAATAGAGTATTTTTTAAATTGGAAAATAGAACTTGGAAATCAACATCCTTTGACAAGACTAACCCATCATTTATTTGCTAACTTTTAATAATGGAAATTATATTTATCCACCTTATTAAAAAGCTTTATATACTAAAGATTCTGTAAAATAGAAAATAAACTATATTAAGTACCAATGACCACTAATTTCCCGGATTGTACAGTTTAAGGATTGGCAGTCTATTCGGAATAACAGGATCTACGATGCACCTAGGTAAACATCAACTGAACAATGTATTTAAGAGACTATTGCATACACAAAACTGTCAACTGATCCTTTGGGAAACAAAATTGCTACTGCTTTTTGTCACTAAACTAGCAAGCAAATTTACTGCAGGCTGACAGACATAGGAAAGGAACTCCATCAGAATTTAATAAGAATTCTTCCCAAGGGACCGTACGACTCCCTGTTGTGAGGTGAATTGTTTCCCTTACAAAGTACCCACTGGAGTCCCGGTCCTTTACACCTCGGAGTGTGACTTCACTGATAGGGTCTCTACAAATGCAACCTGTTTTTCAAAAAAGATGTATTTATTTATTTATGTGATTTATTTTTTAATTTGACCAGAGAGAGAGAGAGAGGGAAAATGAGAAAGCCGGATTGTACAGTTTAAGGATTGGCAGTCTATTCGGAATAACAGGATCTACGATGCACCTAGGTAAACATCAACTGAACAATGTATTTAAGAGACTATTGCATACACAAAACTGTCAACTGATCCTTTGGGAAACAAAATTGCTACTGCTTTTTGTCACTAAACTAGCAAGCAAATTTACTGCAGGCTGACAGACATAGGAAAGGAACTCCATCAGAATTTAATAAGAATTCTTCCCAAGGGACCGTACGACTCCCTGTTGTGAGGTGAATTGTTTCCCTTACAAAGTACCCACTGGAGTCCCGGTCCTTTACACCTCGGAGTGTGACTTCACTGATAGGGTCTCTACAAATGCAACCTGTTTTTCAAAAAAGATGTATTTATTTATTTATGTGATTTATTTTTTAATTTGACCAGAGAGAGAGAGAGAGGGAAAATGAGAAAGCAAGCTGCCAGGTCTAGCACTCAAACCATGGACGGCTACATGGGAGTCCCGTACCCCAATCACCACGCTATCTGAGTGCCCCCAAATGTAATCCATTGTAAACGTTTACATTTAAATCATTAGCAGAGGTACTAACCCAAATGACCAGCATCCTCAAAAAAAAAAAAAAAAAAGTGAACGAATGAAAAAGGATTTGGACAGAAACAGAAGTGCACACGGAGAGCGCCTCTGAGGACGAAATTCAAGCCAGGACTTCCCTGTGCCCGCAGAGCGTGTGTGGCCTCCTCGGCAGCCTATCTTCGGCTCCTGGCCTCCAGGGCTAGACGCAGTAAAACCCTGCGGTTTACGCCACTCAGAGCCTGGTGCTTTGTTCGGCAGCCCTTGGAAATGGACATCCTTCCACAGGCGAGGCCATGGAGCCATGGTTACTCCCAGCCTTTTCTCTCAAAGTGTGAGGAATTTCACTCCGGTAGGGAGGGAATGGTCTCACAGAAAACAGAATGCTAAATTCATTAGATATTTGCCTTTCATAGAAATATATTTTAAGTAATGTCATGCTCTCATATACTTTCTGATGTGAATGAAATTAGTATATAAGTATTTAATTTATCATTACAAGAGCAACATCACTAATAGAAAGTAAACAACAACTGTACTCCTTTGTGTATTAAAACATTAATATTTTATCAGCTTTTTTGATGAATTAAAGCAATTTGAGTTAAACATTATTTACTCCCTAGTCAGACACCAAAAGAAGACAAAATCTCTTTCCAAAAAAGAGGAAAATGAAGTTCCTAAGGATACATTTACATTTCGACATTTCAAGTGTCCGCTAAAGGGATGAGTGCGAGCACTCAGCTGCCCTTGTTCTTAGCTCTGTAATAAACTCAGTTCCCTTGAAGTCCAGTGAATTTCTTCACGGTGGGAGGCAAAAATATAAAATAAAATAAGCCAAAAAAACCCAGGTGCACATAAATGAGAAGAGACTTCACTGAAAACTGAGCTTTGAGAAATGCTGCTTGGATAGCTGGGAAATGAAAGCTGCATTCCAGGGTTGGTCATGGCTTCCAGAAGCTGGCAGGTGCTGTCGTAGGAAAACGGCCCCATCGGGAGCAGAGATAGGCAAGCCCACGAAGACCCACAGGGTGTGAGTGCCCGTGAAGGACCAAGGGGGTAGAATTTGAGCAGGGTGGGGAGTAGCCACTGGCTCCTGGAAGGCATATATTTTAGGAACTGAGATTGACCGTTGGCAAGAGTACAGACATGGAAAACAATGAGCTCAAATCCAAGGGAAACAGTCAAGGTTCGAAAGAAAAAACCGAGGGCAACGCAGCGAGAGCCAAAGCAGCACACAACGGCAGTCACTTGGAGGCCAAATCCTCATCAGGAACGCCTAACGTTAGAAAAGGAACTTCATTTACTACCCTGAAATCTCTGCAGGCATTGGCTAGTAAGTTAAGTATAAGACAAAGTATAAATATCGGGGCATGGGAAAAGTCGTGATGCATTTTTACACGGGAAAACAGAAAAATGCATGATGACTTTTCTGATGATCCAGTAGATTAACGGAAAATTCAGAGACAAAGTGAGAAACCGAACTTTATGTGAGATACTTAAAAGGAACAGGCTGCGGCCCATCCACAATGGTGCAGGCCGCAGGGCATGTGGGCAGGGTGTGGCCATGACGAAGCCAGGAGGAAGGTCCAGGGTTAGGCTCCCTGGTCATGCCGGGGGCCCCTATGATCAGGCTGAAAAGGTCAGGTATGGTAAGGATGGTGGCGTGGTGAAACCCTATCATAAACAAATACACTTAGAAAATGAATTGAGCTATTTGGGCTGAAATACTGGTTAATGCAATGACTGAGTTGGGTTGAATTGATATTTTTAGTCTCAATAGAAGTTACACTGGCGAAGAACGAACACTTGAGCTGAATATTAAGAAGTACTTAGACCATACAATGGACAATTATTTATAGCTGGTTTGAAATAGAACACAATGTGAACTATGATTCTATTAGGAAAGTTTTCCATATCGTTAAATTTTATAATTTTGCCTTCATAGGGGAATCACCACCTAATAAAGTGTTTACTATTAGGTGGAGAATAGCCTTAGAACAAAACAACAAAATCATAGGCCTCTGTCTAGAATTTGAAAACTATCTGGTGATTTTTCATCTGTTGCTAAAAGAGGCAGCAATTATGCAAGAATCATATTTCTGAAAACACCTACAATTAGCAAATGGGTAAGGCATGAGAAAATGATGGGCATTCAGGTTGTACTAAAAGTATAATAGAAAGCTACTTCGTAAGAGAGCTATACGTCTGCAATCATATGCTGCATAGGTCCACTTTCAAGAGAGTAATATATAATTTATATTTGAAATGACTTTCAAAGACAGCAATCTGCTGTAAGATAGCAGTCATATGAGAATAATTAGAAAAACATTTAGTAACTTCACTTGAGACCTCCACACCAGAAGGTGAAAAGCATGTGGCTAGATGAGATAATCTGCCCAAAGCACACGGATGATGGTGCATGCCGGGGAGTCACATATGAACGAAATGCCACTGAAAATACCTTCAAAAATGAAGGCGAGATAAATTTTTTGTACAAACAATAACAGAAAATTCATGGTAGCATTCCTTTTACAAGCAAGGTTAAAGAAAACAGAAAAGGACAAATGTTGGGGGAGTGGTTAGGAATAAGGAAGAAAATCAATGCAAGGGTCCTATATGTAAAATAGCATGACACATGATATACACGCACAACGGCACAAAAGTAGATGAAGCTAAATATGGCAGGGTTCTACAGGTCAAACAGGATGAAATATTACATATGCAAAATGGTACAAAAGTAGATGGTGAAGATAATAGGATTATTTAAACAGTAGAAAATAATCTGAAGACTATAAAAATAAAATAAACACGTGTTGCCAATAAGCCAAAGATGATAAAATCGAATTACAGGGCCAGCGTGTGACACAGTGGTTAAGACAGCTGGATCCCATATGGCTGAACTTGTGGTTCAAGTCCAAACCCGGAGGCAAGAGAAATACACCAGATACTTGTGTGTACATGTCCCAAGTCCCCAAAGGAGGCTGAGATGGAGGAGAAGGGTCGTGGTGTGACCAGTGCCCACAGGGCGTAATTTCTCACCGTCCTTCTCTGTTTCTCTCCAGAGAGGGCACACACCCTCTGGCCTAATTATATATACAAAAATAGAATTCCTAAAACACTCAGCCTGAAGTAAAGCAGAGGAAAGAGGGGGAAAAGAACAAAACAAATGGGACAAGTGACAAACTCAACAAGATGACAGGCTTCCATCTCTGAGTGTTGCTATTTATACTAAATGTGATGGTGTAAAACTGTTCACTGAAAGTCAGAATGTATAAATAAAGCAAGAGCAACTTAAATGTAATCTCTAAAAATCTTTAAATATAAAAATATATACATTAAATGTATAAGTATCTGAAGATATACATCATGAAACACTAACCAAAAAAAGAATTCAGAAAAATACATATTACCAGAAATATATACATTTCATTACACTAAAATGGTTAATTTACTAGGAAGATATAAAAAATCAATATGTATGTACATCATAACAGAGACTCTAAATAAATAGAGCAAAATGAATACAACAGAAAGTAGTAGACAAATATGTAATTATTGCTTGAAATTTTAAAGCTCCTCTT
>NW_006160006.1:3647804-3732596 GCF_000334495.1 Tupaia belangeri chinensis | reverse complement strand
TGATAAGTAAAGTGGAAATAAGGATATTCTAAAATAACACTGTCAACCAAAACCATCTCCACCCAAGACTTGCAGAATAGATTAAAAACATTTTTTAATTATCTGTTCAATTTTATTATTATTTTTTAAATTTTAACATAGAGACATGGGGGTGAGGGGAATGAAAAAAACAAGTTGTTGGGTCCAGGATTTGAACCACATTTAATCACACTGGAGTTCAGCTGCTTAACCACCATGCCACTTGTTGGCCTAGAATTTTTATTTTTTTGAGTACGAGTAAAACATTCAAAGAGATATATCCTAATCCAGCAACAACAACAAAAAACCTTAAATTTAAAAGAGCTGAAAAAAATCAAATATATGTCTATATAGTGAAATAAAAAATACATAACAATGACATCTGAAAATTTACCTAACAACTGAAAGTCAATTAATATATTTTAATAGAAACCATGAGCCCAGAGAGGAAGTTTCAAAGACAATTAGAAAACATTGAGAAATTAATGAAAATAAAAGCACAAATATCAAAATTTGTAGGGTGAGGACCAGCAGTTAGCATAATGGCTATGTCGCTGAACTCCCATGTAGCTGACCATGGCTCAAGTCCCAGACCTGGTGGCTTAAACTCACGCCGGGTCCGTGTGCGTGCATGCCCAAGAACTCAAGAGGAGAATGGAGGAGAAGGGATTGTGGTGTGGCCATCCCCCCTGGGAGGTGATTTCTCACTTTCTGTCTCTCTGTCTCTATCTGACTTTCTGGCGAGTGCACGCACCCTATAGCAAAAACCTCTCCAAAAAAAAATTATGGGGTGCAAAATTTGTGCACTGATAAGTACTTGAGAAAACTTTTATCTATAGCTTTAAAAATGTAAAGATGCAGGCAAGTCTAACCCTAATTTCTAATTTTTCACTTTCAGAAGTGATAGGGGCCAGGTGGTGGTGCAGCGGAAACTCAATGAGACCCTTATGAGAAAGGTCGCTGGTGTGAGTCCTGGGTCCCTCCCTGGACATGCATGGCCTCTGCTCCAGGCCAGCTGAGACTGGGGTAGACTGGAGTGTAACTCTGGTAGAGCCGTGTCTCTGCATCTCTCTTTGTCAAGAAAGAAAAATATTAATACATTTAAAAGAAAAAAGAATAGATAAAATGAATGCACATTAAATAAAAAGTAAAGAAAATAATAATAAAATAGAAGATAACTGTAAACAAGAAAAAAAAGGACTAGAAATATCCACGAAAAGCTAGTTCTCTGAAAAGATAAAAAAAATTGATACACCCTTAACTACAGTAATAAAGAAAAAAATGTAAAAAAGCCTCAAGTTATCAAAAACAAGGATGAAAGAGAAAATGGCTACATGTTTAACAGATAGTAAAAGGACATTAAAAAATATGAACAATTTTATGTCATCAAAACTGATATAAAACGATTATCTTAGTCTGTTGCTTGAGAAATTTACGACAGCTTATATATTTTTGTTTCGTTGCTTTTTAACCTTCACAAATGAAGGAAAGGCATTTTTAATATTCATCACAAAAATAAACTGTATTCTTATGAACTCTGTCGGCGAAGATGAAGCACCGCCCTGTAGGAACCTTGTGTGACCACCTGCCACCTACTTTGGCATCCTTCTTCAAGATCAAGCTCCCTGTTTACAGAAGCGGAGTCTGTGAAAGACTGGCTTGAACGTAAGAGTCTCTGTGATCATGAACGGCATACACGAATATGACCATTTTTTAGTCACCATCAAACGGTGGTCTGCTGAGCGAGTGTCCAGAATGGCACTCGCCTTGCGGGGTATGCGAAGTGTCACAGAGAAACAGCTCTGGGGGGAGGTGAGGACTTACACAACGGGCTGTATGTGGCAGGTGGGATAACGCAGTACCAACACACTCCAGCGAAGCATCGCTTATGGTTGCAGAACAATCGCAGCACGCACGTATTGGGGTGTTTGTCTGTGAAGGGTGTTTTGCTGCATAGGTAAGATTGGACATAATCAGAAGAGCCTGAAAGTGGATGGAAGAGATTGCAAGAAAAGGCGTTTTGAAGATTTGAGGATGATGCACTATTATTTGATCTAAAAAAAATAGGGGTAAGGCAGACGTCCCTGCATTATTCATTTTTTACTCTATTTTAACATGTTAAAGTGTGATTTTAGTATGCATAAGTTCAAAAAATGACCTTAGCGAATATTCTAAAGATGGTGTACTGTGGAAAATCATACTGACATTAAACTCTCCAGGGTGCAAACACAATAGTGAGATAATATTGCAGGGCCCACATTATCAAGCGATATTTGTTTCAGGATGATACAAACAGAATAAATCAATACAAAATAAAGAAAGAAGGAACGATAAAATTGGTGTTGTCAGAAAAGTCCTAGCATATTTTTTCTATGTTTTTTTCCATGACTTCTTTGACCCAATAGTAAACTTTTAGGTCAGTCCCTGTGGCAGGGGACTGTGGCATGACCAAGTCCTACGGAGGGTGCTTCTCTCTCTCTTATGCATGGTCAGGCACTTTGTCATGAATAATATATATATATATGTAGCAAAATTTTACTGAGCCCATAGTATTTACTTAGTGCCTTGCTAAGATCCTGACTCAAGTATTCAAGCCTCACAAAAATTTTGTAAAACAGGTAACGATATCTTATAAGTAAGAGTAAACTTACTCTCCCATAAAATATGTCTGTGCTCAATTCATATAGTATGTCTTAAAACTGAGACAAACTCTAGCTCTCTAAAATCTGTATATTTACTTCTTTGATTGATCTGTGACTTTCAAAGCTTCAAGAATCTCTAGTAGAGAATATGGCCTTCTTGGGTCAGCCAGTGGCGTGCTGGCTTATTTTTATTTGTTTATTTACTTATTTATTTTTAGTTTTTGTTTTTGTGTTTGTATGTTTTGCCATACGGCGCATGTGCTTGCTAGGGAGAGACAGAGAAAGGAAGAGTGAGAAACCACCCCCCAGGGGATGGCCACACTGCAATCCTCTCCTGTATTCCCCTCAGGATTTTGGGCACACATGCTCATGTGCCTGGTGGGATTTTCCAGCCACCAGGCCTGCAACTCTAACCAGTGTCAGCCATGTGGGAGTCCAGTGCATTAGCCACTAAGTCACCTGCTGGCCCACGCCCGGTGGCTTATTAATCCCAGGGTATTATTTTATATTGCAAATAACATATTAATTTAATGCACAGTTCAAGTGTGCAGTCAAATGAACTGCTAAAATATGGAATCGGGTTGTGCAGAACAAGTGCATGCATGCCCTGTTTGTATTAGATTAGGGAGTAAGATAATGCATTCATACCCTAGTTATTAATTGGGAAAAATGATAAAAAGCTCTGTATAGTGTTTTACTTTTTAAATTCAACATACAGTGACATTCAACAGTTTTGTTTTGTTGGTGGGGGAAGAATTTTGCCCTAGGGTATGTGTATTTGCCTGAGAGAGAGAGAGAGACAGAGAGAGAGAAAGTGAAAAATCACCTCACAGGGGGATGGTCACACCACAGTCCCTTCTCTTTCATCCTACTCTTGGGACTTTGGACATGCATGCACACATGCCCAGTATGGGTTTCAAGCTGCCAGGTCCAGGACTCCAACCACAGTCAGTCAATGTGGGAGTTCAGCACCTTAACCACTATGCACCTGCTGGCCCTATTCGCTGGTTGTTAAAGATGTTTTAAATAACAACAAGGGCTATAGTCTTAGTATAAAGTGACTCTCCTGCCTCAAAGCAGCAACAGGTATTCATTTTGACATCCCAATAAAGTTATGCGCAAAGAAACTGGGTTGAAATTATATTTGCCATGAAGCAGTAGAGACCTTTGCAAGGTAACTAGTGAGGCATGCAGGTCCCTCAGTATAAGAAGTCCTTTCCACATGCTGTCACCACCAGACACCAGGCTCATGGTATCACACCTTAAAAACAAAGTCTGTTCCTTCCCAGTTCACGGTCAGACACATCCTCACTGGAAGCTGGCTTATCAGGAAGAACAGTGAGGAGGAGACACCAGAGTTCATGGACCTTCATCTGTGACTCGCTGCAGTGGGAGTTAATCTTCTGCTTGTGATGCTGCTTCTCCCCCTCCTTGCATGCATTCAGGTACAAGGGTTAAAGCACACCATGGTAGTTTCCTAGGCCAGGGCAGTGCCTCTTGAATGGCTTCGAGGAATGTGAGATGAGTATGTCAAGAATTCTTGCTGCCTAGTTCAAGAAAATGGAAGTGGTCCTTACTGGGAAGCATCTGAACAGGTGGATTTTTATCAAGTTTCCTATTTATGTACCTCAGCTCTACCTTATAATGCTTTAATATTTCCAGAAATAACCGAGTACAACAGGCTGAGAATATGCATATTCACCTAGGATAAAATACAGCCTGCCTCATGGGATTTTATATATAATATATATATGTGTGTGTGTGTGTGTGTGTATATATATATATTATAAAATACATATATATACATATATGTTTTTTATAAAAGCATAGATGTGAAAATATTCAAGAAATATATTAACATCATTCAAAAAATTACAGCTGTTTTTGGTCTTTTTAATTAAAAAAGAATTAGGATTTTGGAGGTGCCCCCATAATCTCATAGTTAAGGGAAACCAGATCCCACATGGCAGAATGTGGTTCAAGTCCCAGTCCAGTAGACTGAAAAACATGCTAGGGGCTTGTGCGCATGTGTTCCAAATCCCGACAGGCTGGAGAGGAGGAGGAGGAGAGGGGATTAGCAGTGTGACCACACCACACTGGGGGTGCTTCCCCCCTTAACCTGCCCGCCCTCTGGCAATGAAAAATATATGTTAGGGTTCTGAATTGGGATGATGTGTGGATGGTTAATAAGTAGTTTTTGGAGGATGTGCATGGTAATTAAATACATTTTAAACATCAACATTTTAAACGCTTTGGGCTTTGTGCTAAACATGCACGTGCAATATTTTCCTGCTTCCTTTTTCATACCCCAAATAATTTTTTGTTTAACACCAGCAAATATATTTGCTGTTAACTGTTTTTCATCTCTATTTAAAGGAGTGACTTTGTTTTGTGCTTGAAGAGCTTTGCATGTAGAAGTTAAACTCGGGAAGTAACACTGACCATTTTCTAAGCTGAAATTTATAGGCTACAACCTGAAATCCTGAATTGCTCAATCTAATATAAATCTGCTGAGTTATGCTGAGACACTATCGAGCTAAAATTGCACACATATTTTACCAGAATAAAAGTTCAATGCTGTCTTTCCTAAAAGTAGACAACTTTAATAGCTTTTGGATCCTAAAGTCTATTTGAAATCTCTTATATAATTATAATGACACTTTTAATAGTATCGTAATATAATAAAACTATCACCATGTATGCTATCGTGAAGCTAACTAAACCAATCAACTCCAGTTCTCAGTATGTGGCAAACATACCTGGATATTTGTCACTAGCGCAGATTGAGAATTGCATGGAAGCATCTACACATGGAAACAAAAACTTTTTTCCCGAAAATGAGCTCCCTTTTACATCTGTACAATAACACTGTAAAATTGCTAACAAAACCAAACATTGATGTAGAGCAAAACTGCACTTCACAAGTTGTTCAACTTCTGAAGTTAAGTAAGTGGCACAAACAAGTTCGTGTTAGTTTGTTCTTAACTGTACTTTCCTACGAGTGTGTTTTGGAGCTTACTTTGCTTTGAAAGTGTAGTGCATTCTTAGGCTCAAAACTCAACTTTCAGCTTCAACAAATATCTTTAGGTATGAAAAGAAGCTTCATGAGTGGAGTCTTTCTGCCAAAGATCTTTCTGATATTCCATGCACAAGTTCAGATTTACAATGAAAAATGACATGTCTATCTCTGAAAACGAGCTCCCTTTTACAACATGCGGACAATAACACTGTAAAACTGCTTACAAAACCAAACACTGATGTAGAGCAAAACTGCACTTCACAAGTTGTTCAACTTCTAAAGTTAAATCAGTGATACAAACAAGTTTGTGTTAGTTTGTTCTTTTTTTGTTCTTTTTTTATTTCATTTTTTATACATTCAATTACCTTCTTTTTTAGCTTGCAAAGTGAATATTTCAATATGTGAACATTTCTCCCTAGTCCCAGTTGATTAAACTATAAAATATCTTCAACAGATAATACCACATTGGCTTCCTTATTTTTCTTCTAAATGCCCTTCCTCAGACCCTACTCTTCCACATACACTATATCTGATATTTACACCCATTTATTGTGTTTGCATATTCTTTAGTCAATCAGTTTCAGTCATAGAGTGCGGACATTTGGTATATATTAAGTGGGGACATACAATGTCTCTCCTTCATTTTCTATGTGGCACCAAAACAGTAGGTCTGGAGCTACAAAGCCTACTCACTAGAGCCTCCTCTCACTGTCAGAGCAACCTCCCTCTTTCGATTGCCAGGGTATGCTCTCTGCACTGTCATGGCAGTCAGCCTTTCTACAGAAATCACTGCCATCTGCAGGCCTTATTTCTTTTTTCAGTGAAGAAGCTTGCTGTGGACAGGATTCATGCCTGTCTCATTAATGTCTACCACAGCTAGTAGCACGGTGAGTCACTGGCCGTGATGTGCCTTCAGCAACTACTCACTGAGTGGATGAAGACTTGAGTGATCATGGCAAATTAGTACAGTCTTATAACAAAGATCATCCTGTCTTAGATCAGAACGTTGAAATGTGTTTCCCATTCCATTTGCCCCATAAGCTAGACTTGTGGTGCTTTTTTCTTCTTTTAATTTACTTCTTCCATGAGTAAGAGAAACAAGAAAAAAGAAAGACAACACCTCCAACAGAATCTTGATGCCATGATCCACACCAGGATCATGTAGCCAGGCCTGGTTGGGCACATGTGTGCCTGGCATACTCAGGGTGGTCTTTGGACCTGAACTAGAAACGTTCCCATGGGAGTCAGCCTTAGAGAGCAACACATTTACCTCTGTGCCACTGTCCAGTCACAAGAGCTGTGGTTCTTAACACACAGCAGCAGCAGGATTGTCTGGACGTTCATTATAAAGGCTAATTGTTGTGGCCACTGTGATATACTGAATCGGAAACTCTGGAGGTGAGGCTCAGTGGTCCTTTCTTTTTTTTTTTTTTTGCAAGCCTTCCTTCTGCTGAGGTAGGCTAAGGTTTGAGAACCGAGAGTTTTTGATGGTAGGCTGATGATCTCTCATTTATTGTTGCCTTCACTGCTCCCATAGGACAACAAGCTATCTTAAAATTATTTAAATTCAGATGGTGTTTAGTAGGAAAAACATGATTATCAGATGTAGACAGTCACAGACAGTCAATTTGGGCTTAGCCAAAGGACACTCCTCCCTGCTCCCCTGGTTATAATGTCTATTCCCAGCTCCCTCGTGCTGCTTAACATGCATCAGCAACGGTGCTTGATGCACTTCCCTAATGGCTACGCTTTTCTAAAAGAGTAAATACGCTTCTCATTGTCTTCTATCCTTTGTCCTCGGGAGCGGTTCTTCCTGGGCTGCGATCCAAGAACGAGACCACTCTGCTCTCCCAGCATGAGTCTCTCCAGGCTGAATGAGTGGGGTGCTTTCTAATCGAGATAATCGTGTCATGGGAGGAGAGGGTGGACTCCCAGAGAACAGATGGTGGTCACTGGAATTAGACCTAGAGGCCTCTCATAATTGCCTATCCCTCTCCTCCTCGAATCATTCTATCACATCCTTTTTATTATTAAATGACACTTCCCTCCCCCAATTCTAAAATAACTCATACAGAGTTGTGTGGAAGTAGATAGGTTTGTCCTCGGGAGCTGTTCATCCTGGGCTGCGATCCAAGAACGAGACCACTCTGCTCTCCCAGCATGAGTCTCTCCAGGCTGAATGAGTGGGGTGCTTTCTAATCGAGATAATCGTGTCATGGGAGGAGAGGGTGGACTCCCAGAGAACAGATGGTGGTCACTGGAATTAGACCTAGAGGCCTCTCATAATTGCCTATCCCTCTCCTCCTCGAATCATTCTATCACATCCTTTTTATTATTAAATGACACTTCCCTCCCCCAATTCTAAAATAACTCATACAGAGTTGTGTGGAAGTAGATAGGTGATAGAGTTAAGGTTCTAATACTCAGTAACTATGAAAGGTCTTCAAAGAGCTTATGAGAAAGACATATTATTAACAAACCACATGTGGATTTCTTCTTTTTTTTTTTTTTTTTTTTTTACCAAAATAAACTCATGCTTTAATTTTTACATGAGATTTTTGAAGTCCCTTCATACACAAAAAGATGACTGGAACCAGCAGGTGGCATAGTAGTTAAGGTGTTGGGCTCCCACATGGCCGACTGTGGTTCAAGTCCCAGACCTGGCAGCTTGAAACTCACACCAGGCACATGTGCATACATGTCCAAAATCCTGAGAGGAGAATGGAGGAGAAGAGAATGCAGTATGGCCATCCCCCCTGGGGGGTGATTTCTCACTTTTCCTCTCACTGTCTCTCTTTCCAGCGAATACACACACCCTATGGCAAAAAAAAAAAAAGAAAGAAAGAAAAGGTAACTTTTCCTTTCTTACCACGGAAATAGATTTTTTCATTTATTTATTCTTACAGTTTTTAATTCATATTTACATGTATCATTATATATCTCTATAGCATACAATATGGCATTTCAATGTACACATGTAGTACATGGCAATCTGATGAAGGATATTACTGTGTACATCATTTTCAACAGAGAACTTTACATCATGTTTTCTGTTAGGTGGGGGTGACGGAACTGATGTGGCATTGATAAGAAGTATCGAGTGTCATAGAACTACGTAGTGAATAGGAAAAGGTCAGTATTACTGCGTGGCAACTTAAAAAAAAAGAAAGCATTCCTAAGATCTCAAGAAAGAACTCCACCAACCACTAAAAATAAACAAATGACAATAAATAAAGATCCTCTAAAGAATTTTATACTTTCTAAATGAGTACAGCTTTGAAAATTTAAAATTAATAATCTCTTATCAAACTTTAAAAGTTTTTGATTCAGGTTTAGATTAGTTTTATAGTTGTTATTTAATGCATAATTGAGGACATTATACTGATGAAAATATTGTGGCTTAGTGGAAAAGAGAGCAAAATTTACTGGTCTAATAGAAAAGAAAAGTGGTCATGTAATACAATTCCTCATCTTTTTTTTTTTTTCTCTCATTCTGGCCTCAAACAGAAGCTTCTTGAGAGAGATAACTAACTACATGAGGACAAGAATATATTGGGTCATTGGAAAAGTCATGACTTATTTTCCTATGCAAAAATGCATCATGACTTTTCCAATGACCCAATAGTTTATTCTACTTTATATTTGCAGCAGGGCACCTAAAAGATGGCGGCAAGAACTGTGGACATGCCAGGCTTGATCTGACCAGCTGGAGGGTCGGAGAAGGGGTCTCATACATGATGGCCCTGTGGAGGGTGCTATCCGCCACGTTCTCACACACACATGTGCACATGCGTGTTCTGCTATGAATACAGAGCTACAAGAAAGGGTGGGGCCAGGCATGATGCAGTGGTGGAACCACATGGGGAAGGCCCTAGATTGGGGTCCCTGAACCTCCCGCTCCTGCGAGGTACACGTGCGCCCAGAATCTAGGTTGGCTGAGCCTGGATTGGCTCATGGCATGAGGGCTCTATTGGGAATGCCCTTCTGTCTCTTTCTCGGCCTCTCTCTTCTTTCCTGTCTCTTTCTGAAAAAAATAAACTTAAAAAAAAAAAAAAAAGGAACACTGAAGGATCTGGAAGCTTACCCTATTCATAGCAAGCTACTAAGCTAGCATGCTGCAGTTTCTCACACTGGCAGAAGACAGAAGCTTCCTAAGCCAAAAGCAAAAGAAAGTTGATTTTTCATACCAAGAAAAATAGCCTGGGTGATCATGTTCTCCCATCGGCTCCCAAAGTGCCGATTTCCACAGGGTGGTAAGAGCCGTAACACCTGCACACACAGCAGGGCACCCGAGGCGTGGGGCCCACACCGCGGACCACACGGCCCAGAGCCTCCCTTCACAAGATGTGGCAGAAACACGAAAGGCCCGCAGAGAATTGTCTCCCAACAGATGATAGGTGCTCACTCCACCTCTGCGTTAGTCATGGGAATAATGAAAACTATTCCAATTAGCACTATTTTATAGCATCGTCTGACACTAATTACTGCTCTACTCCTAAATGACCAGTGCAGATGTAATAATTAGCTTTCCTACTAAAATAACTCGTTAAATGCTTGCTGTGTCATTGTGCTGTACTGAAGGTGATAGTTTATAACACTCATCCCGTAAGATCTTCATAATTCAAGATAAGAAATACTAATAAAAGCACTACTATGTTACACCTACAATAAGAGCGAATGAAATGAACATTGTTTTCAGGACAACACAGCCGATGAATAACATGGAAGGAAGTGAACTGCATTTTTAGAGCAAGGAAGTGAACTTCATTACAATGAAGCCAACAGCAGAAATGAGAACATCTCAAGCAGGGTGAAGTCAAGTCGTCAGTTATTTGATGAGAACTCACAGGGAAATTTCGCAGGAGAGGAAACGCTTTCAGATCTGTGCAAAAGAAAGAACTATCTTGACAGAGAGCAGGAAAATGAATATTGAAGATATTCATTTTTATACAAAGGTTAGAAAATAATAGGTTTTTAGTATTCATTTATTTATTTGTTTGTTTATTTTTAATTTGCCAGAGGGCACATGCACTCACAGAAACAGAGAGAGAGAGAGAGACAGAGAGCACAAGGTGGGCAGTCAGCTATGTGGGATTCAGCCTCCGTAACCACCAGGCCATGGGCTGGCCCCAAGAATTTTAATGTCTGAAGCCTAGTACAAAGATTACTGCCACAAACATAAATGTCTCAAATAAATAAATGTTCACAAATATTATTAAATAAAAATGTGTAGAAAAGGACTTCAAAAGGCTCATGAACAGAGTTATGAGTTAATTTTATTTCCAAAAAAATTCTGAAGTCCATTCATAGATTTTTCATAATGTGCCCATGCACTTTTTGAAGATTCCCTCCTATGTCTGAAACAAAGGAAACTTGTCTAAGGGTATGTTTGAATATAGTTTTTTGAAATCACTAGTTTGAGCTTTCTGCTTCTAGCCCCAGTGACGACCATTTAAATAAAGCCCTGGCCCAGAAAATGCCTGCCAACGCTGGGAATAAATGCCCTTCTGCAGACAGGCAACAAGGAAACAGGCCTCAGTGCCACAGCCACAGTGAGAATCCCGCCAACCACGAGAACGAGTCGCACGTGGCCTCCCTCTGGGCTTCCCAGGAAGGGCCCAGCCTGGCCAACACCTTGCAGAGGACTTCAGGGCTCAGGAGCAAAGAAGCCAGCCACCCCACATGAATCTGTGACCCACTGAGCTGGGAGACCAGTGGTAAATGCTGCAACAGTCACTAAGTCTGTGGTACTTTGTAATGTCAGCAAGAGAAAACCCATGCAATGACTTTCTGTTAACATATCCCAACTTAATCTTCCAAGACTGGGGCCAGCAGGTGGCATGGTGGTTAAGGTGCTCGACTCCCACATGGCTGACTATGGTTCAAGGCCCAGTCCTGGCAGCTTGCTTTCTCACTTTCTCTCTCTTCTCTCACTCTCTGTGTCTCTCACTCTGGTGAGCACCTACAAAAAATTAAAAATAAGTAAAATCAATAAATATTGAATAATTTTTAAAAAATCATCCAAGCTTCCCTTTACCTGCCTCACGTGACCACACGAGATTTCTGACTCATCCTCACTTGGTTGTTTTCTGAACAGAGGACAGGTCTCAGAATGGTTCGTGGAAAATGTGTAGTATGAAAAACTACCCATGGATCTCAAACTTTCTGAACCAAAACAAACTCATCCGTCAGTTCCATTTTTCCCACGCACTTTTGAAAGTCTCCTTACACGTATGTTCTCTCACAACTGTTACTTGTGTCCTTCACTCTGAGACATCCCCTTGTGGGCCACGTCTGCTGAGTAAGATTATACCCATCCTGCCGGGCTCAACCTAAGTCTCCAGTAAAATGATTTCTTCATGATTATCTAGGCCTAAAGAAATTTCTAATTTGGTAAACACCTGTGTTCACGGATGCAAATTCATTGTGGGCAAACGATTGACACTTTGTATTTGCGGTGAGATGTTCTCATGGACTTACCTCGTTTCCTGATGTAGACTAATGGTCCCTGAGGGTCCTATCATCTCACCCTTCTGCATAACTCTCTGTCTTCCCCAGATGATGTCTAGCATGTTAAAATTCCCTCAAAAGTTTGTGGTGATTACTCTAGTTCTTTCTATTGAAAGGATCCAAAGTGAAAGCCAAAGTAAAACCAAAGCTCAACAGCTAATAGGACGGCAGGTATGTAAAATGATTCCTGACCCGTCAGATGCCACATTCTTCACTCACCTGAAGACACTATCTCCAGCTCTGCTTTTGTAACTGTGAATGACAAACTCAGCCTAAACACACCTACACTTCTGCGTCTGATTCGCACTTTAAATGGTAGGCACACGCTCGTTTTGCATTCAGCTCTTAAGCTCATAATTTTTGTTTTGACAGGTCTTGCCTTGTGAGGCCCCTCCTGCCTCAGCTTCTGTATTTCATAAATGTTGACATTGGATAGTACTAATTACTCTAAATTAACTCATGAAGCATATCACCATGCATTTTTAAATAAAAATTCAAGGATCAATTATCCAGAGAAGTTTACGTAGGGAAAAGGCTAAAACTAGTAAGGGAATGCTCACTGAATACATTAATGAGGGCTGGCATATTTAGAGAGAATTTTTAACTAAAAAGTGAATGAACCAACCCCTTAATCTATCGTGTTTACACCACCTTCCAGCTACTGCTGTGAGTGTCTTCTATAAAAGCGAGAGGGAACGGAAGCCGCAGTCGGGGGCCTCCTTCGTGTGGCACCCTCCCCACCTCCCGCGCCCAGCTAGGCGACTGCCCTCAGTGTGCTCACTGAATGTCATTGCAGAGAAAGACGTGGCTAATGTGTAAATCACCAAAACGTTTGTTTTATCTTGATATGGATATGATTATTATATTTATGGACCATCAAACATTTGTTTCCTTTTTTCTTTAGTTTCTTTTTTTTAATCTTATTCCTTCTCAATCACAGCATTTAAGGTGTTCTTCTTTATGATATTTTTGTTACGTACTTTTTAAAAAGAAATCTGGACTCCATCGTCGTACATCTCTGTAGCATACAATACGCCTTCCCCACAAACGCACGTAAAACATGACACTCCAGGCAAGGGCATGGCCATAGCCGTCACCTTAAACAGCGCTTCACGATCTTGCTCTCTGTTAAGTGTTTCTTCCTTTGTCCCTCCCACCAGCCAGCCTCCTGCCCTCTACATCCCTCCCTTATGGTCTCTGGTATCTACAATTACCCTCCCTAGTATCATATCTTCTTAGCATTTTCTCCTTTCACTTTTTGGAAATTTGCCGATCTCAGGACCAGCAGGTGCTATGGTGGTATGGTCACGTGGCTGACCTTGGTTCAAGTCCCAGACCTACTGGTTGAAACTCACACTGGGTGCTTGTTTGTGCATGCCAAAATCCCAGGAGGAGAAAGGAGAAGGGACTGCAGTATGGCCATCCCCTCAGGAGATAAGCATTTTCTCCTTTCACTTTTTGGAAATTTGCCGATCTCAGGACCAGCAGGTGCTATGGTGGTATGGTCACGTGGCTGACCTTGGTTCAAGTCCCAGACCTACTGGTTGAAACTCACACTGGGTGCTTGTTTGTGCATGCCAAAATCCCAGGAGGAGAAAGGAGAAGGGACTGCAGTATGGCCATCCCCTCAGGAGATAATTACTCACTTCCCTCTCACTGTCTCTGTCTCTCCACAAGTGTATGTGCCCTATGGCAAAAACCTAAAAAAGGGGAGGGAGAAATTTGCAAATCTCAACTCACCTAGCTTAGTGTCTTGCCTCAAAATCCTTTAAAACAACTCACTTTTGTTCTCAGTTATTCTCCCACTGGACTATTTTAATCAATACCAAAAAGCTATTGAAAGCTTCTTCAGAGAATTGTCAGGTTAACTTCTTTCATCTTCTGTTCTTGTATATGTTAAATCTCATTTCTTTTACTGCCTTCATAAAAGATTTCACATACCTCTATTCCTATCTAATCTATCCTTACCAATAAAGGGGAAAAGAAAACCACAACAAACCACTCTATAAACGTTGCTCACAGGCCCACAGCTGGCGTGGAGGTTAAGGCAGCTCGGTCCCACATGGCCGACTGCACCATCTGAGTCTCAGACCCAGTGGCTTGAAGGTCTGAGACTTCAACCTGGCGCGTTTGCATGCAAGACCAATAATCCCTAAAGGGGGATTGAGAAGAGAGTATGGTGTGGCTATCCTCCCTGGGGGGATTTCTCAACCCTCTATCCCCACCCCACGGCTGTCTGCTGCGGCTGTATGTATGGCGTGGCTATCCTCCCTGGGGGAATTTCTCAACCCTCTATCCCCACCCCACGGCTGTCTGCTGCGGCTGTATGTATGGCGTGGCTATCCTCCCTGGGGGAATTTCTCAACCCTCTATCCCCACCCCACGGCTGTCTGCTGCGGCTGTATGTATGGCGTGGCTATCCTCCCTGGGGGAATTTCTCAACCCTCTATCCCCACCCCACGGCTGTCTGCTGCGGCTGTATGTATGGCGTGGCTATCCTCCCTGGGGGAATTTCTCAACCCTCTATCCCCACCCCACGGCTGTCTGCTGCGGCTGTATGTATGGCGTGGCTATCCTCCCTGGGGGAATTTCTCAACCCTCTATCCCCACCCCACGGCTGTCTGCTGCGGCTGTATGTATGGCGTGGCTATCCTCCCTGGGGGAATTTCTCAACCCTCTATCCCCACCCCACGGCTGTCTGCTGCGGCTGTATGTATGGCGTGGCTATCCTCCCTGGGGGAATTTCTCAACCCTCTATCCCCACCCCACGGCTGTCTGCTGCGGCTGTATGTATGGCGTGGCTATCCTCCCTGGGGGAATTTCTCAACCCTCTATCCCCACCCCACGGCTGTCTGCTGCGGCTGTATGTATGGCGTGGCTATCCTCCCTGGGGGAATTTCTCAACCCTCTATCCCCACCCCACGGCTGTCTGCTGCGGCTGTATGTATGGCGTGGCTATCCTCCCTGGGGGAATTTCTCAACCCTCTATCCCCACCCCACGGCTGTCTGCTGCGGCTGTATGTATGGCGTGGCTATCCTCCCTGGGGGAATTTCTCAACCCTCTATCCCCACCCCACGGCTGTCTGCTGCGGCTGTATGTATGGCGTGGCTATCCTCCCTGGGGGAATTTCTCAACCCTCTATCCCCACCCCACGGCTGTCTGCTGCGGCTGTATGTATGGCGTGGCTATCCTCCCTGGGGGAATTTCTCAACCCTCTATCCCCACCCCACGGCTGTCTGCTGCGGCTGTATGTATGGCGTGGCTATCCTCCCTGGGGGAATTTCTCAACCCTCTATCCCCACCCCACGGCTGTCTGCTGCGGCTGTATGTATGGCGTGGCTATCCTCCCTGGGGGAATTTCTCAACCCTCTATCCCCACCCCACGGCTGTCTGCTGCGGCTGTATGTATGGCGTGGCTATCCTCCCTGGGGGAATTTCTCAACCCTCTATCCCCACCCCACGGCTGTCTGCTGCGGCTGTATGTATGGCGTGGCTATCCTCCCTGGGGGAATTTCTCAACCCTCTATCCCCACCCCACGGCTGTCTGCTGCGGCTGTATGTATGGCGTGGCTATCCTCCCTGGGGGAATTTCTCAACCCTCTATCCCCACCCCACGGCTGTCTGCTGCGGCTGTATGCACACTACAGTGGACTAAAAAAAATAAAATTCTCTCACTCAAAATCTCTAACCTAGAGACTAACTATACATTTATTTAATATTTATTTAACATGAATAAATATAAGAACCTAATGTATAGTATATTACCTATTAGTTTAAAAACACTTGCTCACTTATTCTTCCTAATAATCTTGGGGACTGGTTATTACAATTCTTTTTTAAAAAGAAATTGTGGCACTGGAAATCAGAGAAGTTAACTCGATTCAATGTACAGCTGCTAAGGATCAGAACACAAAGCACAGCGTCTCAAGCACTCTAACGGCCCACATGCATCTCCTGATGACACAATGAAAATGTATCTCTTGATCATGTTCCACATGTTCGTCCCTCTTTCTAAATAAAACCGACAGAAAAATCAGTAAAATTACTTCACTATATTTTTATACACTGAGGTGTTAGAAAATAGCATGAAAGGAAATTTTACCCTCTAATTTTTTCGTGGACACTTCATAGGAGTATACACATATACACACACGTCCCAAAAGCCTAATGGAGTTACGGCCTTTTCATCCCACTGTTCTGGTTTTCCGACCGGCTCGCACGTCTGCAGTATAACAGGGTCCCAAGAGTGGGTCCTGGACCTCCGCCCTGAACCCTGGATTCGCATTCCCAGTTGTTTCTCAGCACTTCCGTTTGGACATCTCACTTCTGATGTGTCACAGCACAAAGCCCCAGCTTTGATCCGCCCCCTCTCCCTTGCCAATGGCAGCGTCCCCAGCCCCCCAGTAGCTCCTCTGCAGAGCTCAGAGAGCATGATCACTCTTCCCTCAATCTTCCCAACCCCAGTGCGCTTCACTTCACTCCCCGGGCTCATTTCCCACCCAGGCCACCATGACTGCCATCCTCCTTTCTGGGACAGTCCTCTGACTTCTTGCTACTCAGATGTGGCCCACACGCCAGCAGGCAGCATCAGTGTCCCCTGGGAGGTGACCAGACCTGCAGGTCTCAGGTCCACCACAGACCTCCTGAGCTGGACTCTGCACTTTAATGACACCATCAGCATGTGGAGGTTGGCGAAGTGCTGTTCTCACCGCATCCCTGCTTCCTGGCCTTCCTGTGGGTTCACAGCACCTGACTCATTCTTCTAAAATGAGAGATGATGTCACTCTTTTGCTGGACAATTTGCAGAACAATTTGGCACTGGTTTCAAAAGATTTGAAGATGCTATTCTCTTTAATCTTCCACCTCATCTCCTCAGATTTTTATCATATACAATATATTCATCTTGGAGGTACATCTAAAATGTATGTAAATGTATGTGTGGAAGAAGACTAAGCGTCTGTTAGCTGGGTTATAATTCATTCACAGGACATATTAAGGAGCAGTCAGATATGTGCGTCCTCTGTAGAAATACGTGGCCAACACGAAACACGCCCCAACGGACTTGTGAGGAAGAACAGTTCAGATTACGTATGTGCCACGCACTCCACATGCATGTGTTTCTGTATGTTCATGTGGCAGATAAACCAAAATGTTACCCATGCTTTCACCTGGTGGGAAATTATCTCATGATCCTACTCATGCTCTTCTCTATTTCCTAAATTTGTATTCTTACAATAATAAGCAACATTTGCATGCTAACAAGGTGCCAGATACTCTTAAGTCTCAAAAAAAATTTTTTTAAATAATTGTTTAATTTTATTTATTTATTTTATCTATTGAGTTTAATTTGATCAGAGAGGGACAGAGTGAGAAAGAGAGAGAGACAGAAAGAGAGAGAGACAGAAAGTGAGAAAGCAAGCCACCAGTTCTGGGACTCGAACTGAGATCGACCATACAAATTCCAGGGCACTTAACCACCACGCCAACTGCCAGCCCCTTAAGTATCAAAATTTGATAAGTATGTTTATCTTGTCCCTCCATAGAAAAGGTAACTATGGCTTACAGAGAATAGAAAACTTTTCCAAGAATCTGCATAGTGAGTGAGTCAGCAATTGTAGATAACTTTTCCAAGAATCTGTATGGTGAGTGAGTCAGCAATTGTTCTGGCTCTAGGAGAGTCCACAGCCCACAGTTAACTGCCACATTATTCTGTGATATTTGGGAAAAGAGAAGAGACGCTGCATTAGCACTACAGAAATCTTTTGGAGTTAGTGCAGGGCTGATAGAGAAGCAGCCTGATTTCTTCGCAATGGAGAAATTTGGGCTTCTATAGTTCAGACTGACTCTGCTTTCTCCCGTAGAGGGCTCTCAAATGGCAAAACTAAATTTCCTTTGGATCTATGGAAAATAAATATTACTACAATGACATTTCAAACAATGACACATACATGTCCGTCCATCTGTGTACCGACTGGCCCACCTGACTTCAGACAATGAATAGCAGTAGTCAAATGACAATATTTGCCATCTTATTTCTACTTTGAAAAGCTCTCGTACCAAGGTTCTAAGGCAATTCTCTGAGGTGTTTCTACACATCTTGCCACAGCTTTCTGGCTTATCTTTTCAACGATGTTTGCAGAGCAAACAGTCCTGCAAGTAAAGGATTTTGTCTCTCTTGAATCAGGATAATAGAGGTAATGCCTTCTTCATGGGTAAAGATTAGAGTTTGCCAGCAGTCCCCTCAAAAATTAAGTTTCCTAATCTCAGAGTGCCTCACCTGTGGATCTGACCCACTGTCTTCCGCCAGCATCTGGGAAGTGGCCAGACGAACTTGTTAAGCCGTCAGCAAGGTAAAAGGCTCGGATCCCTCCCAGGTCCTGACCCCAGGACTGGAAATCAGAGTGGTTATGAGTGGCTAAAAGTAGGAGAATTTGAATGGAGATATTTATAATTATCTGAGAATAGAACCACAAGAAGTGTCAATTCCTTGTGGAACTCTTCTTCCAATTTGTTGTTTCTATATTTGGATGTCTTTTTCTTTTTCTTTAATTGACTATCTCATGTAATCTCTTCCTCTTTCTACCTTTAGGATTCTCTCAAAAAGTATGTATTTGATTTCCTAATCAAAATTAATAGTACTATTGAAGTTGGCCAGTGACGTTCTGCCAGGCTGACCCACTTGGGAAGGTTCAGGGTTTGGGCCTGGAGACCTCCCTGACAGGGCCGGGCACACGTGAGCCTATGACCTGGGGCTGGCTGAGGCTGGCGGTGGGTCAGGGTGACAGTATCTCACCGGGGTTGCCATCTCTTTTTCCTCCTATTGTCTTTCTCATTCGTGGAATAAAACAAATTCTAAACAAATTGATTTTTATTGTTTTGGGTTTTTTTTTTTTTTTTGTTTTTTGGAGAGGTTTTCGCTATAGGGCGCATGCGCGCGCCAGACAGAGAGAGACATAGAGACAGAAAGCGAGAAATCACCCCCCCGGGGGGATGGTCACACCACAATCCCTTCTCCTCCATTCTCCTCTCGGGATCTTGGGCATGCACGCACACGCGCCCGGCATGAGTTTTAAGTCACCAGATCCGGGATACAAACCACGGTCGACTACGTGGGAGTCCAGTGACATCGCCATTACGCTAACTGCTGGTTCCCAACAAATTGATTTTTAAGTTCTTCAAAAATCCTTAGTAATTAGGGGAAAGGATATTGAATTAAAGGAAACGTCGTGATTTTATAACACCCACCCAGGGTACAATCCAATCTTCGAAAAGTCTGCCTGAGAAATGTCTATTGAACTCATAAGGGAGACAGTGTCCATTGAGGTCTCTTTCAGTTATCCGTGACTGCCTCTCATGGTTTCAGATTAAACTACATCCAATTGTTGCTATTCAAGTATTTTTGATCTATAATGCTATTTCGTTTAGGTCAACCCACATACAGGATTGGAGGAAAAGGGATTGAGTCTAGTATTCTCAAGGAGTCCATGTTTGATTATATTTGAACCTTTCAATCCTGTTCACATGTGGCCCTGCCAACTGCCACCGTCACTGCCGTGGGTGCCACACATGCGCAGTGCAAGGGCTCTCATGACAAGCAATCTCTCAGTTTCCTAGCTTGTCCACAGTAAATTATGCTTTTACTAGGAATATGTGAATCTTGATTTTTTAGCCCCAAGCCACTTTTCCTGAAAAGATATTTTCCCAGACTGTGCCTACCCAGCAGGAAGCATTTAAGGTAACGCTTTACTGTTTTCCACGTACTTTATTACTATGAAACAGACCCGTTTCAGCCCATAAAGAAACGGTTCAAGTATACTACAGTTCTCTTATTCTACATTTATCCTTATTTTACTATTGCTTTCTGTTTGGGGTTTGCGTTCTTGAAGACGAAGATGATGTTTATTTCAGTGACATCCTTTCTAGTGCAGGAGTCACCTCTGACACCGTAAGCCGTTATTCAGGCTGTGCTTTGTCTTGAAGAAAGCCATCTTGACCTAGAATGGCTTTGTTCTAAAATCATCCTCTGTACTCTCGCAGCATATGAAAGTTACAAGTGACTTTGGGCATATCTAGTTCAATCCTCGATTCAATTTTCTGGGGCTGATAACAGCAACAGAGATAACAAGTGAGTAAGCAAGCAAATTAAAAGTTAGTGAGAACTGCAATGAAGGGAATAAACCTGAATAATGTGATGGGAGATTATGGAAAAGGAAACCTCTCTGGATTGGTCACTGGATCCTCACTGTGCCTTTCTTTCTCAGAACATAGGTACTGAGTGCTAAGATTTATTACAGGCAAAAAAAAGATGAGGAACAAATGTAGATTTACACTGAAGTTTGATCATTTTAAACATTTCTCCTTTTGCCTGAAGAGCTGGGCTCCTTTTCTGTCAGAGGAAAATATAACTTTTTAAAATTTGTTTTAGTTTTTGCTATAGGGCATGTGCACTCACCAGAGAGAGACAGAGGAGGGAAAGTGAGAAATCCCCCCGCCCCAGGAAGGATGGCCATGCTGTAATCCCTTCTCCATTCTCCTTTCGGGATTTTGGGCATGCATACACACACGCTAGGTGTATTTCCCAAGTTGCCAGGTCCAGGACTCAAATCACACATTTGGGAATGTGGGATATAGCTTCCTTGACCTCTGTGCTGGCTGGCCCTAAACCTCTATCTTAATACATGTATTACACAAAGGCAAATTTAGCCTTACCTTGCAAAAACAACACTCACTTTCCCTCAAAGAAATGCCTAAAATCTAATCAGTTTCTTTGAGATATATCTTCTGAAATCCAGAGTATCTAATGGAGTAAAAAGTGTCTTTACATTCTATTCTATTCTTTGATTGAAAAAATACTTATAGAAAAGCTAATTACTCAAATCCCTGTCTCTCATAAAATTGACTACTGTCAGGGCAGTGGAAAAAATCTTTGGGAACCAGCAGTTAGCGTAATGGCTATGTCGCTGGACTCCCACGTAGTTGACCGCGGTTCGCCTCCCACACTTGGTGGCTTAAAACTCACGCCGGGTGCGTGTGCGTGCGTGCCCAAGATCCCAAGAGGAGAATGGAGGAGAAGGGATTGTGGTGTGACCATTCCCCCTGGGGGGTATTTCTCGCTTTCTGTCTCTATGTCTCTCTCTGTCTGTCTGGCGAGTGCACGCACCCTATAGCAAAAAAAAAAAAAAAAAAAAAAAAACCTCTAGGAAAAAATCTTTGGGGGGTGGTCAGCCAATCTCTGGTGAAACACTCACAGATACAGAAACGGCGAGTGACAACGATGCTGCTGGACTTCATTCCCTAAAACTGCATGTTCGGATATGTCACCAGAAACTGCAGGTGTTCCAGCCATGCATAGTAGCAGGATTTTCGTTCCAGTTGCCGTTGGGCTTGGCATAGAAATAATTCACCACTAAAGGTCCTGGCAGCCATGATAGCTTGCAAAAGAGCTCACAGAATAGGAATTCTTGGCCGATGCTTGTGGCCGATGCTTGACACATGCACGTAAGAGCTGGGTACCCTCAAAGAACAGCGGCAGAGTCACCCAGCTATCTGCTGGAGAGACAGAATGAGCTGCTAATTCCTCCAGGAGCTGCTTCCAAATATGAGACCTCTCTGTTTCTGGAGTAAATGATGTCCTGTTCTAGAGACAGACTCAGTTTGCTTCTGCACAGACCACCTGACACTTCTGGGTCGTCTGGCTTCAACAAGAACGTCCCAATGTGAACGGATCCTTTCTCTTAGCTGCTCAATTAACGATCTGCAGAAAGCATCATGATGAGGCTTCTTTTGTTGAAACAGATCCAAGTTTTGATAAAGTTCTAGGCTTTTCAAAGTGAGACTTCTCATAAAAAATTCCACACGATTGGGATGTCTTTAGGCTGAGTAAATACAACATGTTTCCATAAAACACGGTGCTCCGGCTTTCGGGGCATGGTCTGAATCAGTCGGCACTGCAGCTTCTGTGCACCAGCAAGCTTAGAAAGCCAAATCATCATACCAGAGTAAACCACGTGTAAGTCTGTTGCACTTTGTGGTTTATGTTTTTGAAATCAAAATTAATATGAGATAAACAAAAACAGATGTCCATAGTCATGATGATAGGAATATTTTTGTTAATTTATATCAATGAAATCTATTCTGGATATCAAACCATGTGAAACTCATGCATTGCGTTATCTTGTGGTTTTCAGTATTTCATGGCACTGTACACTTGTTTTAAACTAATACAAATTGAACAATAAAATTTATTCTTAATGCTTTTTGTGAAGACTGATTGCACACCGTTCATGGGCTGCAGGTAAGGACATAACCCTTTTATTTTACTCTCAGGACCAATACTTGGTACTACATAAGCATGGTCCAGCTGTTTGTCCTGTTCATCTCGTTTGTTGAATGAATATCTTATCTAAGTTAAATTAGGTAAGTTATCATATATACCAATTTGCAAGTCCAAATTCTCTTATTTTTGTTTCTGGTTCAAATTATGCCTATAATGTAGTTTTTGTACAAATAAAATAAGGGATTTTGAAAAGCAAGCATGGCCTCTTTTCCCCTAAATATCCAGATTTTCTCAAATTTTTATACTAGATTCATAAATATAATGTAAAATTACAATATAAGAATTCAGTCAATGAGACCAGCATATTATGGTGTAATGGTTGCATAGCTGGACTCCCATGTAGTCCATTGCAGTTCAAGTTCCAGACTCAGCGGCTTGAAACTCATGCCGGGGGCCTGTGCATGTATGCCTAAAATCCCGAGAGGAGAATGGAGAAGAGATTGTGGAGATTGTGGTGAGGCCATCCGCTCTGCAGGGTGACTTCTTGCTTTCTGCCTCTCTCTGTCTCTGGCGAATGCAAGGACTCTATAGACAAAATCATTCTTTAAAAAAATTCAGCTGAGGATTAGCATTTTAATCTAAATACAACTTAATTAAATAGTGATTTGGAATAGATTTATGCCAAAAGGTGTATTGGAGAATGTATTGGGTCATCGGAAAAGTTATAGCATTTTTCTATACAAAAATGCATCATGACTTTTCCAGTCAATGAAATGTATTGAACTTATTGAAGAACAGCTTTCTGATGTGTTCTCTGATTATGTTAATAAAAGACAACATTCAAATTAGGGAGATTATAGTCACACCCTATTCTTATTTTGCCTCATATTATTATTTTAGTTGTAATCCTAGAATGACATGTGATTAGATGCAAAAAATATTTATTGACTGGTGGGTAATAAGAAATATTGCATAAAATGCAGAATCATGGCTTTTTAATAAATAATATTTTTTAAATGAGGATTTTTTTTCCAGGACAAAATGGGAATCATTATAAGAGACTTCCCAGTAATTGAATGTCTTGCTTAGAGAAGAGATGCAACATTCTTTATAACCTCCCAGGAATGGAACCAGAGAAAATAAGTAAAAGTTCTAAGATATACGTCTTTCAACAGTTGTGACTAAACAATCAAACATGAAACAGATTTCTCTAAGCACCACTGGAGACGCCCTGCTCTATACCTCTATACTGCTCCTAAACCATGGATTATCCTTGTCATTCTTGTATCACATTCTAATTTGATGAATTCATAAAATTCTCTCCTTATACTGTCACTAATAAGAATGTTGAAGATGTAAGTTCTATATTGCTACAGCCTGTTCCTGAAATGGACATCAATTTATTCATCAAAACTCTTTGACAATGGTTGTTCAATCATTAAAGCTGACTTAAGTAACTGTCATTTTGCTCTTTTTCATCCACTTGGTTTTCTTTCTTTCTTTTTTTTTTTTTTTTTTTTGGAGGGGTTTTTTTCGCTATAGGGCACGTGCGCTCGCCAGACAGACAGAGAGAGAGACATAGAGACAGAAAGCGAGAAATCACCCCCCAGGGGGGATGGTCACGCTACAATCCCTTCTCCTCCATTCTCCTCTCGGGATCTTGGGCACACACGCACACGCGCCCGGCGTGAGTTTTCAGGCACCAGGTCTGGGACGCGAACCGCAGTCGACTACGTGGGAGTCCAGCGACATAGCCATTACGCTAACTGCTGGTTCCCTCCACTTGGTTTTCAAGGTCACAGGAAAGCACTGAGCCTTTCTCCATCTCTGGCAGCCCCGTAAGGTCTGAGCTCGTAACCAGCAGACAGGCAGCTGGCCCATCAAGGCCACTCACATCAGACACTGTTAGTGTCCACTCACGATGTCATTATTTTTGTTGCTCACAAACTGTTTTTACTTATTTTTCTATAAGTCTTCACATTATTTAGGTATTTCTGAATTTCAACTTCCTCCACTTTGGTCCTGTTTTTTTCATTAATTCTTTGTTTTCTCAAATGTAAATAAGTGACTTGTCTTTGAAATTTGTTTCAGTACCTTAGGATAAAATTATTTCTCCCTGGAACTTGAATTTGTTTCTATCATAGTAGTCAAATCTTCCTCAAGTAGCTCAATTTGTCATCTGTAAACATTACACATCTTGTCCTAGGAAATGGGCCTAGCCTTTTTTTTTTCTCTCTCTCAATCCCAACAGGTACAAGACACTTTTTCATTGTTCTTAAATTTCCCAGCATTATTTTCCATTCTTATATTCCAGATATTGTTCTTAAAATTTTAAACTTCACTTTTGCATGATTTTTAAGCAGTATAGTCTGACAGAGAAACAGTGTTATAGCGAACATTGTTTCAAAACATGTGGAATTGCTATTTTAATAGAATTTTGGAGACAGTCTATGGCCTATTGGTTAAGGTGGCAGGATCCCACATGGCCAACTGTGTGGTTCGAGTCCCAGACCTGGTGGCTTAAAACAAACAAGGTTAGCACATATAAGTGAGTGCCCAAAATCCTGAAAGGAGAAGGGAAAATTGGAGAAGGGAAAGTGGCATGACCATGCCCCAAGGGGGTTATGTTTTCCCACTTTTCTTGTCTCTTTCTCTCCAATAAGCACAGTGCATGCACCATCTGGGAAAACGTTTTTGAAATAAGAATTTGGGATCACACCATTTAATGTGATATGCAAAGGCCTTTAATCAACTCAGTATCAATAAAGTCTGTGAAAGCTGTGCACGGTATTTCCTTTTCCAAGTGCCCCCAAGAAACTTGAAGGGATACTCGTGATGTAAAGTGTCCACACCTACAATCTTGCTGGGGTGAATATAGAGCATATAACCAAGATTGGGATCATTTAAAAATGGTTAGTTGGTGTTATGGAGGAAGGTTCCACCTGCATTTTTGTAGAGTAACTGCCGATGTGGAGTGGCCTGGGTGGTGCCCACTCACACCACTGGCCTACTACACAGCTGGTCAGTACTCCTTTCCCTCTGCAAACTAACCTAGCTTCAGTCGTAAACTACGTGTTTGTCCTAATTGCATAGCACTGAATTATTCAACTGGGAGCATCTTCAAAGGGTGCAAAAAGAGTTCCATTGCTACATATTAAGCAACAAGTGAACACGGTGAGGCAGGGAGTCCCACCACCTACTACACTTGGCTAAATGCCATCGTCCATTCCATGGAAATATTTTAAAATGTAGTATAAGAATCTGGTTGGACGTTGGTCTTTGAGATATAAATTCAGTGTCATCTTACAAATATAAAAAGTAGTAATAAGTATCTTCCTTTTGGAGTAAAACATGATAGGTTTCTTTAAAAAAATTTATAAAAATAATACCACCAATCAGTATTCTTGAAAGCATTAACATTGCTTTTGAAATTTAAAATAATTTTTAAAAAGAAAGCATAGCTCTTCTCTACTAGTTGAGTGTTTGTTTGCTTGTCTGTTGTATCGACTATATTGGTTTTCACAGATAAAAAGCTTAAGTGAGGAACCAGTAGGTGGCATGGAGGTTAAGGTAGCTGGGTCACACATGGCTGGCTACACAGTTCAAGTCCCGAACCTGGTGACTGGAAAAATATGCTGGTGCGTATGCATAAAAGCCCCAAATCCCAAGAGGAGAGTGGAAAAGAAGGGACTGTGGCATGGCTATTCCCCCTCGGGGGTTTCTCACTCCTCCCCTCTCTGTTTCTGGTGAGAATATGCACCCTATAACAAAAAACAAAGAATGCACAAATGAAAATCCTGTATTTTCTCTAAGTTTCATTTCCAAACAGAAAATGATAGCGAATAAAAATGTAATGATTTTAAATATTAGGATATATTACAAAGTACTTTAGTCCATAAAGAAATAAAACTATATTTGCTGCTCTTGCATAATGAAAAGTTTTATTTTTGATATGTTTCTTAATTAATATTCATTAGGAAAACGCAGATGATGACATTTTCTCATATTAATCCAACTTGTTATAATGAATATTTAAAGTTTTGCTTTATTCCTTTGCTCAGTACACTGTCTGGCTCTTATTCCTTCCTATAAGACAGCTCTTCTGTCGTTAGCGACAACCCACGGCTTCCTAGTGGTAAACTTTGCTTTTAAAATTTTTCATCCTGCTGTGTGTTTCTGGCTCCTACCGAAAGTATACACTGTATGAAATAAAAATTTACACCTTCTTTTTCCCAACTGCTGCATTCTCCTCTGACAGAGAAATATTTCACTGTATCTCTTATGAATTTTTTAGTGCTGCAAGAAAGTGGAATTCATATCAAACAGATAATTCCAATGCCAATAATACGATCGTGCATCTGTAGCTTTTTTTTTTTTAAAAAACTTGTTGAAACCCCAAAGAGAAGTGATAAAAGCATTTGTGCTTATACTTCTGTCTGGTCAGACTCCGCAAAAGAAAGTCATTTCTGACAGGCAAACACCATAGCATCTGCCCCGTCTGGAGTGTGTCGGGAGCTCCACGAGAAAGAAACAGTTCCGGCCGACAGTGGCTCAGAACCTCTTTCCTCACAACAAATGCACAAACATTTCCATTTGCCAATGTTTGTGTTTTTCTCTGAGCATCGTAATTCACTACATAATGCCAACGTTAAATGTTCTCATTATTCTCATTTCCCTGAAGGGAAACTTAAAGCATATCTCCTTTTCAAAAATGGGAGCATTAATACCCTGCAGTTAAGTAATTTTTCCTAGTAGAAAAATTATTCTAGTGTCCTAGATCCTTGGTTTTACAGAAAAATATTGATCAAGAAATGCATAGCGAGCACTATAAATAGAGATAATTAGGCAATAAAGAAGATATTAAACCATTTGAGAAATGTTCGCACCTGCATGTAAGGGGACTGCCCAGTAGGATAGACCGGAAACACCTTAGGACGTCAAATTAGCAGTAGAGATGCCAAATGTGACGAAATTCCAGAGAGAGCCCAGTGGTAACCTAACACAGAGGATGGAAGTGAGTGGGCTTTGAAGAGTGGCGGAATTCACATAGAAAGGAATTCTAGAGACAGAGCTAAGGAAAGAAGGTCAGGAACGAAGTTTTCCCAAGTATGGGACCTACGCAGGCATTATGAGTCAACTGTGGAAAGTGAGCTGAGCGGACGGGCGGCAGGTGAGTCTTGGAAGGACATGTTAGAGACAGGGCATAAAGGCCTGATTTTCGCATTGTGACATAGAAGATTAAGTACCACTGACTTTTGGTGAAGTGCGATAAGCTGCATAGACTATATAGGAATAGTGAACAGGTGAATAACAACGGCTCGTGTTTACTGAGCTCTTGCTATGGATCAAGAATTCTCCATAAATATTTCATTTTAAAAGTAATTTTTAAAAATAAATAAAACTACAATGCAAAATAAGGGTTTAGTTCCTAGGTGTTTCTTTCGGTTTGCAGAGAACGAAGATACAAACGAGACATGGCCACACCTGTGACAGCAGAGCTTTGTCACCCTAGGAAGTCCTGGATGCCAAACCACAGCTTTTGCAGCGACCAGACCAGAAAACCAAACCTTTGCAGTGCCTGGCCCAGAAGGGCGTGGACGCAATCGACGACTGCTAAGTTCTCCCTTCCTGATCCCTTGTTTGTAATCAGGAAAGCCAAATATGATCCCCGAACCAGTCAAATAAGACACACCCCTTCTAGTTAGCCTGCCACTCGTCTCCTGAACCTATAACCCCCAATCATGGCACGTCTGAAGCCTCCCCTCTTCACCATAAAACTTCCCTGCTCCCCTGAATGTCTTTAAATATCCAATGGAAGTGAGTGATGGTGGCTAAGTCCCATGCTAAGCAAGCTCTGTGTCACTCTTATTCAAGGGCTCTCTGTCCAGTCTAGAGTATGTAACAGGTAAATGACAGAGGAGGCAAAGAGGGAAACTTGTGTCACATCCTCAGAAGAGGATATAACCCTCACCCGATTCACTCTCGCTTGGGTAACGCATGCTAAGTAAATGACTACAAAGAACATAATCTACATTAATTTGTTACTATGTTATTAATACTGCCAAAAAATTAGAGCCAACCTGTCTCAAAAATAAGTATTTGGTTAAATAAATTGTGCTAAACAACAGAATGAAATACTATAGATAGCTTCAGAATAATGTGAGAGAGGAGTATTTATAGACATGAGAAATTGCCTTTGTTGTGTTTTGAAGAGGAATGGGAAGGAGCCCATCTCCCTCTGGACACTCGCTGTGCGTGTAGGAGCCTCGGGGGACAGTTCTGCTGTTCAAGCGTCCAGGATACGATCGTGCTGCTCTTCATGTAGGTTCAGACCCAAATCCACATCAACTGGGTGGCGGGACCTCTAGCCATGCACACAGGTGAAAGTGTCTCTTCTACACCGTGATCCCAGTGCGTGACAGAAGAAGATCGAGTTCCTCTTGGAAAGGGGACAGCTTACACTCTGGGGTTCACGAAATTGCAATGAGTACTTTTCTAACGCTAGCCACAATGATAAGCAGCAGCTCATGAGCAAAACAAACCAGCCAGTCAGCCCGGCAGTGAGGAGATAAAGAACCACATAGAAAAGTAGAAAAAAGGAAAAGCAAGGGAGGACTAGAAATACCTGCTAGAATTGAAAGACAAGATTTTAAATGATTACCAGTTAACAGGAAACTATAAACAAAAATCTCCTGAAAGAGAACTACAGAGTACTGTTAGAAATTAATACGATAACTAAAGTTTAAAATTCGAAGACAGTTTTAGCAGCAGATATGACTATCTTATCTACTTTATTAAGAGACACTTCAGAAAATTGGATTTTCAAATGTCACATCTACAATCCCACCAGTACACAGGCCTGCTTTGGCCAAACCCTTGCCAATTGTCTGGATGTAAACCATAAACCGTTATCGTTTCAGTCTGCATTTCTTTATTTTTCAGGAGGCCGAGCATCCCTTTATGCGTTCATGACCTTTTGCAGTTCTTCCTCTGTAAATTGCTTGTCGACATTTTCCCTCGACGTTCCTACTGAATTATGTATTTGCTTCTTATGCCACTGTCAGGTTTTCTACTATGATATCAGCACTTCGTATTGCATATAGTAAATATTTTCACCTTGTGTATTACTTATCAAATAAATATCATTCTACTATTTCTAGAAGATCAGTATTTTAAGACATATGGGAGAAAGTCATGGGTCTAAAGAGAAAAAATGTTTGTATTTTCAGCCAAAGTGGAAGTCATGAGTAGGAACGAGGTCAGCACAATGATGGCTTCTTCACCCTAAAGCAGAGAACAACCGTGGGATTGCCAAAGAGTACTTTCACAGAAACCATACTCTTAGAATGTTCCGGAACATGCGTGCTCTTTGTTACGATGTGTTTGTGTAGACAAACTTTATTTTAAATATTATTTTAAAGTTTCTTTCTTCCATGAGCAAGGAAAAGAGAGAGAGAGAGAGACAGACACCTCCAATGATGTCTAGACATCGCGATCCACCCCCAGCCCCGGATCATGGGAATGCACACACAGCATGTTCAGGTGGCCTCCAGATGCAAACTAGGAACCCACCAGCCTGGGTCCATGGAGGGTTGCAGTACTGTTCCACCACCATTCACTCCCTTATTTTTTATTTAGTTATTTATTTTAGCTTTCCTACAGAGCGTTTGTGCTCATCAGTGAGAGACAAGGGAAGTGAGGGATCACCCTCAGGTGGGATGGTCATACAACAATCCCTTTTCCTCTGTTCTCTCAGTATTTTGGACACACACGTACATGTGCCTGGCATACTGTCTAAGCTGCTGGGTTCGGGAATCAAACTGCACGGTAGGTCAGGTGGACTCCAGCCACCTTAACTTCCACGTCACCTGGCTGGCCCTTGGTCCCCTTATTTTAGTGGAGTTTCTTATGTAATGGATAGCTAAGTAAATTTCACTAGAGAATTAACTGAAGTATTCATGTAATTACTAATTTAATAAAAGAGCAATTCAATGAATCTTCTAGTCCAGAAACTTTCCTAATCATTTGACAAACTGTGAAAGGAGATTAGAGTGCCATTTGTTTTAGTCAATCTATCTACTTTTCACGCATCTTAATTAGACCATTATCAAAGTAAAATGGGATTGTATAGCATCTATATCCTAAAAGTGGTTACTGGCACCACATACAGCATATGTTCCATCACATTAAAATTATATTAATTACAGAAAGAATGAATAGTGCTACAAAAGAAATATATTAATATCGGGAGTTCCCAGGAAAACATATCTTAGTATTCATGCTCTACTATTACCCTATTCCTTCAGTTACGGGCTTTGTTGTTGTTGTTTTGGAGAGGTTTTTGTTACAAGGCACTTGTGCGAGCCAGAAAGACAGACAGAAAGCTAGAAATCCCCCCCCCCAGGGGGCATGGCCACGCTGCAATCCCTTCTCCTCCACTCTCCTCTCGGGATCTCGGGCACGCACGCATACACGCCCAGTGTGAGTTTAAGCCACCAGGTTCAGAACTTGAACCGCCATCGACTTCATGAGAGTCCAGCGACATAGCCATTACACCAACTGCTGGTCCCGGTTATGGGCTGTTTTGTTGTGTGTTTTTGTTTTATTCTAACTTGCCAGGCATGTGCACTCCGCAGAGAGATCTGGGTGGGGGTCCAGGATGAAGACGCACTCCCCACATGGGGAATGGTTGAGCAACAACACCCTTTCCCTCCATTTCTCCCTCAATTCAGGACCTTGGGTATGAACACATGTGTGTGCACATGTACACACACACACACACACACACACACACACACACACATGTATTTGGTGTTTCTCAAGCTGCTAGGTCCAGAGTTCAACCCACTCGCCAGCTGTATGGTATCCAGGTGGCTTCACCACCGCACCACCACAGACTTTCAGGAAAGGAAATTTCTGAGTTCTAGATAAAACATTTTAACAGAATCACTTCTTTATTTTCCTTTAGTGTCCCACAAACTCGTACTAACTCTAACATCTCTATTATCTTTTGTAGATTTCAAAGCAATGTGTTAACTAGTATTCTGTCATATATGTGTTCTTGTAAGGAACTGGCTGAAGATTCAGAAGTTAAAGATATAAACAGTTAAGGTGCATGAGAAGTAAAGAAGTCCCTCAATCCCCACAGAGTTATATACGAAATTCTTTAGCTACTCTCGGGAGAAACAATCTCTAAAAACTGCTAGGCAAAGGTCAAGCCAGTTATTTTTGGCAAATTTTGCATATTATGATCTTAAAATACTAATCTAAATAAATATATTATTCTGAGAATTATTTACATGTTAAATTACCAAAATGGGCAACATTTCTGACACAAAGTAACGTATGAGTAGAATTATGCTGACAGATCTTGTTCACTGGTTTTATTTAAATTTGTTCTGGGATATAAGCACTATCTGGAATAATTTAGCCATGACAATGTTTGTAAGAACTTTTCTGACAAAGCTCTAAATAAAAATATGTGTTTGCTCTTTGTTTTGCTCAATGGGACAAACTGAGCCCACCAAAGAAGGCCTGCTCTTTAGACGCCCAGGAGCTCTTGAGGAATATGGGGAGCCGAATGCATGCTGTACGCGCTCCTGCATCCCACGAACAGCACAGCATGAGGTCTTTCATTAGTTTGGTGGCAAAAGGGAAAAATGCCCTTTGTGTAGCCAAGGTCTTCTGGCTTGGTTTTGAAATTACAGGGAAAATACGCGCACATACGTACCCCAATGCAGAAACAGACCCTGGGTCCCCACGAGCTATTGCGTAATACCCTCAGGGGTGCGTTCTGTCCAGTGGCTCCACGAGAGCTCCCCCAAGCCACCAGGCGTCCCGTCTGAGGCTAACAAAGACATCACGAAGGACACCGTGCTCACACACCATCGCACACCATCTGGCCAGCAGACACACACAGGCTACTCCCTGGGCTCTCTAGTCCTGCCCACCTCGCCTGCGGGGCAGGCAGCGTCTTCATGCATCAGCCTTTTCCCGTTGTGAAAACAGCCCCGGGAGGCTACTTTCCCTAAAGCTCCCTCCTGCCTGTACACGCCACATGCAAATCTCCTGTAAATGTCAAATTCTCCAAAGAATAAGGAAGTTTGTTTTTCTCCAGTGAAGCCTATCTTCCCGTTTCACCTTCAGCAGTCAACAGTTTCTTTCTTTTTAACAAGGCATGAAATTATGTATTAGTAAAGTAAATTATCCCCGAGAACACAAGGGACAGATGCTCTGTTTCTTAGTGCCATCAGCTTAGATATATCAATTTAAAGACCCCATTATATTTTTTGCAAAAAATAACCCCGCATAATGAGAAATGAAGCAACAGACAAAAGACCCTTACAGTAATTCTTTTCCATCCCACGCCCAGGTCTTTAAAATGGCTTCTAGTAAGGTTATGTTCTACAAGGTATCACCTTTATAAGAAATTAAAAAGAAACAGAAAGAGCTAGTACAAAATGCATTTCATCAAAAAGATTCATGCATTTCCTAGAAAGCACATCTATGAACATTACCTGTACTTTCACTTAGCAAATTATTTTGAAGCCACAGTCCGAAAGATAGCACATAACTAGGCATATTTTTTTCAGAGCAATGGCAAAAAAAGTATGTGCTAAAAATAGACCAATGCATCAATTGTGTCTCATTTTCAAACCCATGAAGCAAGCAATGTGATCATTCCTGAAATTAACCATATTTGGTGCCTTCATCCTGACTTGCAATCCATTTTAAGCAGAGGAGAAACAGGATTTTAATGAAGCACATCTTCGGAAATCACTGCTACAAATCAGCACTGTCCGTGTGGAGTGCTTAAATTAGAACCAACATTGAAAACGCATGTTGCCATTATTCTATCCTGGATCTCGAATCTCAAAGCTCTTCTCACAAGTGAGATACTTTTCGGCTAAATTACTTGTTGAAACCTGTAGCACCTAATTTTTCCAGGAAAGATATGTACTATGAAACATTAAACAGTTTTGACAGGGAAGGGCCAACCCCTTACCAACCTTCCTTCCCCTCACTAAGAGCACACGGACTTCTAGATGCCCTAAATGGGCAAATCCAGTTGCCAAGGTCATTTGCACTGCTCTTCCCAGACCACGGAAGGAGCAGCTCAAGTGGGGAAGACAGTAGGGCATGTTGGCCATAGTCTGCACTTAGCGAAATGAAGTCTGATGAGGCTGACATAGACAAAGCTTAAAAGCTACTGTAAAGGCCAGCCCTGCAGTCCAGTGATTAAGGCAGCTGGATCCCACAGGCTGACTGCATGGGACGAGTTAGAATTCCCATCCCTGCAGCTTGATAAACACACTGGCTGAGCGTGCTGTGTGCTTGCAGATCCCAACAGGATGGAGAAACAGACTCAGTTGTGACCACATACCATGGCGGGGGTGCTGTCTCCCTCTACCTCTATGATTTAAGAGAGATTTTTTGCTATAGGGTGCATGTGCTCACCAGAAAGACAGAGACAGAAAGCAAAATATCACCCCCTAAGGGGGATGGTCACACCACAATCCCTTCTCCTCCATTCTCCTCTTGGGAGTTTGGGTGCGCGCGCGCACACACACACACACACACACACACACACACAGCATGAGGTTTAAGCCACTAGGTCTGGAACTTGAACCGCAGTTGGCTACATGGGAGTCCAGTGATGTAGCCATTTTTCCATTTGTTGGTCTCCCCTACCTCTTTGTCTTTGATGAGCACATGTGCTCCCTGGCAATTGAAAAAAGAAAAAAAGAAAGAAAAGAAAAGAAAAAGAAAAACAAACTAAATAAAATAAATGAATAAACTTAAATAGGGCCGACCCCTGGCATGGTGGTCAGGGCAGCTAGATCCCATGTGGCCAACCATGCAGTTTGAATCCCAGGCCTGGCAGTTTGAAAAACACACCAGGTATATATGCACACATGCCCCAAATCCTAGAAGCAGGGAGAGATACAGGAGAAAGAATCAGGACATGGCCATGCCCTATAGGGGGTGCTGTCTCCATTTTCCTCTCTTTGGTGAGCATACATGGTGACAAATTTAAAAAAAAAATTGTTGAATTTCTTAAAACTTTAAAATAATCAGCTGGCTTTCTCTTGACCCACGTATACAAGATTAAATGGATGTGTTGACGGTCCATCTTGTCACATGCTCTGTACAAAAGTGATCATGCCAAGGGCAGGAGGGCGAGGACAACAACGGGAGAAACTCCTTGCTTTGAGGCTGAAAGCGCTGAAGTCGCAGCGGATGAACAGGTGGCTCAGCAAGTACTCGCACCTCTGCAGCCAGTAGCTCCTCCCAGCCAGGTATCTGAGCACACCACCAGGGTGAGCAAACGCTTTTCACACCACCCAGATTTGTGTCAGTCACATTTTCAGACATCCGATTCCACGCAGTCATGGACTAGACCTAACATAGCCTCAGTAGTAGCCTCTATCCCTGCAGTGTTGAATCCGAAGGCACAAACATGGAGGCCAAACGAGCATTTGCAGTGCATGTACTACTTCCAACAGCCGCACCTCCTTCCAATAATTTTTAAATTCTATTTATTATTATTATTAATTTGCTACAGGGCATGTGTGCTCACGAGAGCAAGAGTGAGAGCGAGAGCGAGCGAGAGAGAGAGAGAGAAAGCAAGAACGCAAGCCGCCAGGTCCAGGACTCAAACTGTGGTGGGCCATGTGGGAATCCAGTGCCCTAACCACTACACAACCTGATGGCCCGGCCATACTCCCTTTAAACTGTTTTAACTCAAGGATCTGATTTTTGTTTCTCTTTTCAACCTATGATGTTTCTATGATACATTCTCCATTACTTTCACATAGTAAACACTCTCCAGCTTGGTGGAGAGACCTCTAAAAATCTCCGAGCATAGGATTTGGTACGCTGACTCACTGCACCACCATTCTTATCAGGGATGCGGGACTTTCCCCCTTTGCAGGAGAAGAAATTGAAGATCATGACGATGAGGGTGTAGGAAGGGTGGTTATGACGATGCTCTTTGTCCTATCATGCTCTCCGTAAAACAGAACTCCCCTCTTTAAAAAGTTGAACTTGCAGTAGTGGCTGAAGTGTAGTTTGAGTAATGAGATCATAGATTACCGTATGTAATTTTCTCCAGCTGTGCTATTTCTTAGAGTACACCATATTCGGTGTATTAAATACAATTGCATTTCCATAGTTTAGATTTATTGGGTTGTTGGAAAAGTTGTGATGCATTTTTGTACAGAAAAAACAAGTCATGACTCTTCTAATGACCCAATATTTTTTAGATAGCCTTTCTTTACTTTCAGCTACAGTATTCACGTAAGGAAAAGATGTAAATTTTCATACTTTGCATACTTTTGGTTAAATTGCATAGTAATTTAATGCCACGAGTGTAATTATGGTTGCACAAGTTTCGTCATATGAGCAATTATAATTTCCACTCTCAGCTAGGATTTTATATTAATTATGAGTGTGCCAACTTCCAAAGTAAAGTAAATGCTTATAATCTGCTGTCCTAGAGTCTTATGTGAAACATAAATTTGCAGACTTTCAAAATTCAAGTAGGAAAATATTGCAAAATAAGTAATATTATATCTGTTTTAGCTAAGAGATATTTGCTTTTTTTTTTTTAATTTGTTACAAGGCACTTGTGCTCACCACAAAGAGACAGACAGAGGGGGGAAAGTGAGAAAGTATCCCCCTGGGGAAATGACCATGACGCAACCCCCTGTCCTCCAGTCTCCTCTTAGGCACACACACGCCTGGCATGTTTTTCAAGCTGCCGGGTCAGGGACTTGAACCACACAGTAAACCATGTGGGATCCAGCTGCCTTCACCTCCACACCACCTGGTGCCCCAAGACCTTTGCTTTTATCTTATGGCTCTTTATATTAATATTGATCTTCTTTAACCATACTGATATAAAGAGCTATTCACATCAAAGAAACAAACCTCATTGATGATTTTATTCAAAACATATGAAATAAAAATGTGCTGTTCTGTGGGTTAAAAATTAATTTTTTAAGTAATGAAATCAGACAAAATAATAGCCATCTATTTATATATTTTCCTGAAGGGCTTCCCTTATTAAGCCCTTAAAGCTCAGTGAAGATTTCTTCTGTATTGTGTCACTATCTACATTCTGTAGCTTGATTTCATAAATTTGATCTGGACCTTTACTAAAATTTCCCTCCATTTCTTTGAGTATATTTCTTTAATCTACATAACCTAAGGTGGCATATTCGAAAGTACAGGACTGGTTTTCCATCCATTGAAATGTGCTCCACGTAGTGGATTGTATGAATTACAACAAAATTTGTACATAATTTTATTTATAAGTCTTCACATCAATCTAAGATATACTTGGATTTACGATTTACTTAAATTCCCTTCAGAAAGCAAAAATACTAGTTTTGTGAGGTTTTTCCAAGCCAATAAATTACAATGATTTAGCCTAAGTTGAACTGACTCTTACCCAAAAAGAGATTTTTCAGTACTTTCAAAAGTAGGAACTTTAGAGAAATGATTGATTTTTCTCACTATGTGTGATGTCACAATGGAACTAAAGACAAAAGGTAAGGTTCTGCAGGCCAGGGTAGAAGAGTAAGTCTCTAGCCAATGGCACCGAAAAGCCACAGCAGGTCCTGGCGTGTTCTCAGCAACAGCACATCCCTTACTGCCTTTCCATCTGCAGAATTCTGAAGGAAAACGATTACAATCTAAGAGCTTTTGTGCAATAAAAATAATACATCGTTATCAAGAACAAAACCCTTGGGCATCTAAAGGAAAATGTAGGTATTGTGGATTACTCACAGGCAAATGCCAATTGAGTATTTTCAACATATCTTCAACAATTTTATGCTAATTTTAAACACTATCTTGAAAATCCATTCCTATCACCATGCGTGTTCCTCACTACTTTTCTGGATGGGAATGAGGTGAGAAAGCGAGGTAAAAAGAGCGAGGTAAAAACTGAATCACAGAAATGTTAAAGAAACAGATCTCGCCAAACTGAAGGACAGAAACCCCGCCATGAACTGGGTAACCTTTGAGTCATGTTTTACTCTCAGGGCTTCAATACTTCCCAAGTTGGTGTTATCTGTGAAGCAGAGAATGACTGATGTGGAAAAGTAGGTGAGAGTTGAACAGAGATGTGGAAATGAGACATGACCTGAAAATCGTCCTCAAATACATGAAATGGTATTCGAGACAAAAGAGAAGTGTTTCCCCTCCTTACAGAGCATAAATCAGACTAAGAAGTAGAGATAATGTAGATGCCCAAGATGACAATACATTTAACTAACTTTGCTAAAATGTTAGTGTTTCCTCCTGTGGATTTCACTGCTAAGATAGATATGACAGGTCTTTGAGAATTTATTATTTACACTCATCACAATATGGAACTGGGTCTCTACTTTGAGGTAAGAGAGCAGTTTCACTAGTATTCAAAGGTCCCTGTGAATAAAGCTTGGTTTTTCTATAGTCAGGTGAAAAAAACTAACATAAACTTATTTAAATAATTTAATGTTTTCCTTCATCAAAATTATTTTATACTTACACATGTTTAAAATGAAAGATTATTTATAATCTGGAAATACTAAGGCACAGAAGACCTCTGTTTAAAGTCTATAAATGCTAAAGCTAACCTGATAAGATAATCATAAAACTAGGGTTTTTAGGACAAAGAAATGTTTTATACAATAGGGATTATTTATTTTTAATTATGTGTAAGAAGGGATATAGGCAAAATCTAAACAGTTTTGACTCATAAACATATGGGTAATTCTTTTTTCAAGAGTCAATGTCAAAGACAATTTAAAACAAGATTAAAACACATATCTGACCTAGACTGACTCTTCTCTAGGACTTAGCTAGCAGCATTACATACCCTACAGTGACTTAAATTGCAATTAACTTTCAAATGTATTCTCCAAGGCATTATTGTCCTTTTCTCATAAAAAGAAAACAGCATTCATTACAAAGTATTTCATTTCTTTCTCATCTTAAGAAAGAATAAACCAAACAGCAAAATAGGACACTGAATACTATCTATGTAACTAGTTTTAAAATTTCTTCTGGGTCTACATCTCCAAGGATTTTAGGAATAAAACAGAAATTATATTTGTTTTCATACTTCTATTCATGTCAGATGAACACACACTGATTAGTTATAATTTCTGCTAAAAACTATGCACTTCAAAATTTGTTAGGAGGTCAGGTCTTATGTCCAGTGTTCTTACCACAAAACAACACCAAAAACAAAGGAAGATAAGGACCCTCTGGGGTGCTGGGCCCACTGCCTTGATTTGGACAATGGCATTGTTGGTGCTTGCAATGCATTCAAACTCATTCAACTGTACCCACAAAATACATGCAGTTCATTGCTGAAAAGAAAAAAACAAAGACAATGGCCTATACGTGATGCTGTGGGAACTTCAAGGATCTCAAATCTATCAATACTAATGTTTCATTTACAAATAAGGCTTTAGTAGATGAGAAACTTACATAAAACCCACATCCTTAAGATCCAAGAAAAGTTACTTAAATTTAAGGAGCTGTAATCATTGTGTTTTGAGTTTCCTAGTTGTCTATAAAGACAAGGTGAGGAGGTACTGATTCTTTAACAGTGTGGATGGGGACCAGAAGATAGCCTAATGGTTATGTTGCTGGACCCCCACATGGCTGACCATGGTTCAAGTTCTGGACCCGGCAGCCTGAAACTCATGCTGGGTGTGTGTGTGCATGCATGCCCAAAATCCTAAGAGGAGAATGGAGGAGAAGGAACCGTGGTGTGGCCAGCCCCCCCAAGGGGTCATTTCTTGCTTTATATCTCGCTGGCAAGCACATGTGCCTTACAAAAGTCTCTTTTAAAAAAAAAGAAAAAAAAACACAGCGTGGAGGAATTCACTGTGAAACACCTCAGCAGGCCGACTGCATGTTGAAAGATCTCTCGGACTTTTATGTATCTTTTCTAAATCCTCTCTGCCTCCCTGGGTAAATTTTAACAAATTATATTTTATTATAAAATTTTTAAAAGTATAGTTCCATACAGAACTAATAAAATTATTGCTTGGAATTTCATACCGAAGTGGAATATTTATTTTTATTGAGCAAAACATATCCCCAAAGGGCAGCAAATGAAGAGACTAAGCAGAGCATCTCAATTCACTTAATGGAAACAAAGGGAAGAACAAAATGTCTGAAAAGTACAAAAATTGCTAACCAAATTAAATACTAAGCCAATGAAATGCCAGTTTTTGGTCATACAATCTGGGTAAGATTGCTTTCAATAAAAATTCCAATACAGCTAAGAATTATTGAAAGAAGGACTCTGAAGTGTTGATAAAAACACAAAGTGATTCAAGCTATTTGGACAGAAATCTGTCAGTATATAAAAGACTCAAATACGTTCATGTCCAATTACTTATTCTACTTCTGTGCACTTATTCTAAGGAAATATAAAGTAGATAAGATTTCTACAAATAATGTCTTTGTTTTTTTTTTCTATTTATAATAATACATTTCAGAAACCTGATTCAAATATGTAAAGGGTATATTTAAGAGACACTATAATGTGTTCTTTTAAAATTGATATTTATAGTATTTTTGGTTAGAAATATCATCTGTCATCATCTTCTAAGTCACCTTTTCCATCATATTGTCAGAAAAGTCATGACATATTTCTGTATGTTTTCCTATGCAAAATGTGTCATGACTTTTCTGGTGACCTAGTAGAATGCTATGGAAATACTAAAAGCGGAAAAGTCCTAACACAGTAAATACGCTTTGACCGTCAACACAGTGACTGATATCTAAGCGCTGTTTGAGTCATCTTGAAATTGCCAGTGTGAGATTCAGAGACACTGTCACTAGTCCAGGCACTGCTCAGCACGAAGTAGGCAGACAAGAGGTTGGAGAACTAAGCAACTCTTGTGAGGTAGAGAGAAAACTGGTGGGTGGGGGAGTGGCAAAGAGGAATCCTGGAGGAAAGGTGAGGACTTGCCTCCAGGAGTCTCCTTGATTGACGTGTTCAGAACCAGGCTATGGGCCAAGCAAACCACCCCACTTCAGAACAACAGGGTCCCTCAGGAATGACTGCAGAATGCAAATAACTGGAGAGGCTCTCCTCCCAATCTCTATGCCGTCTGGGCTCCAGTAGAGGTGGGCCAGGGTGTACTACTAACCGAGAGGAATTGCTGCTCCAGAGATGGAGATTGATGAGACATGGTCTCTTCCTTTTGGGAAAGATCGTTGCTTCTTTTTGGGAAAGAACCTCTTCGCTTTTATGAAATGGTCGATTAGAGTCGGCAGAAGCGTACCATTGACTATATTGTTGTGTGGAAGTCATATATGAGCAGAAAGTCGTGAACAGAACACCGAGAAACCAAAAGCAAGGACTCGTGTGAACTGCTGTCCCTTCGCTGCCAGCAGTCCTTCCTCTTTTCTGCACCCTGATCCATTCTAAGGCGCCTGTGACAATGCAAACCACACTTCCCAGATTCTCTTAGTTAAACTTTCAAGCAGGATCTCCCAATAAGAGGCAGAGGTTGCAAACTAGAAGGTGAGAAGTGGCAATGTGCTGTCCTTCATCTCCTTCGCTGTAAGTTTCTGAGGGCACGTCCAGCAGAACAGTCCACAGGATTTCAGCACTGACGAAAGGGACAGCGGCAGGAAGGGAGTCCTGATCTCTTTGGGCTAGAACCAGTTCTGGGCATCTGGGACCAGCAACAAAAGCCTTCAAGCATGGCACTCTTAAGGTATGGGTGACGTTTTTGCACTCATTTTTGGGTTGTCTCACCTTCCCCCTTTCTCTCCCAACACTTGCAATAACTAGTACAGGATTTATGTAGTGTTCTGTTTGAAATAACTAGAGTGGTGCTTGTTATCTGACACGTATCTTGATTTTACTTCTCTAGATGTCAGTTCCAAACAAGAAAGGGACATGCCTGATAGGGTGAGGGGACGACGTGAGGTCCAGAGGTCACTTCCCATCACCATCAGGGGCATCCTTCCCTCTGTGCAGGGTATTCTGCAGGACAGCATGTGAGATAGGGCTGACCTGGGCGGCCAGGAGAGGACTTGAAGTAATTCACACTTTCCAGCCTTGCTCAGTCCCTGAAGGTGTGTACAGGGGTCTGAAGCCAGTGGCCTGCCACAACCCAGCTTAGTGAGAGCAGGAGAACGCTGAGCACAATACAGGCATGGGCCAGTGCACAGAGACGTCAGTGGAGCGAGCCATAGAGGATCATGCAATGCCTTGCAGTCCCAGGCACAGCCAAACTGGCCAAGGACTCTGTTAGAGCCCAGGGAGCACAGAGTGAGAGGAGCACGGTATCAGGAACCCCATCACAGCCACATTCCTGTGTGGTCACGGGGATCCTCCAGTGCCAGAACACACAAGCCCTGCTTCCCTCCTGCCAATGCTTAACTAAGACAGAAGAGCAGGAGGAACAGAGGGCAAGTGGAGTGTCCCTGCTGACTGAGGATTACCTGGTGAGAGCCTGGCGTAAGAATCTAACAGCGATCACACAAATAGAAGGCCATGTGAAGCAGGTGAGTGCAAGTCTTCAAAACAAACTGATTTAGAATCACAACAAAGCACTCTTTACCACCAGATCACAAATAAATGGCCACTCCTCAGCTACTGGGACCTTCTAAAATACATCTTCAATTCAAAGAAAAGAACGTCTGTGATTATCTTGTTGCCCAAAGTCATTGAATAGCATTAAAACTTATTTCTGAGAAGCACTCTGGGTTAAACAGGAGGATAAGAACAAGACTTTGCATTATGAAAGATGCCTTGTTTACCATAACCACCACCACCACCACCAAGAAAAAAACAAACTTACATAGTAAACAAGCCCAAAGCCATTCCAGTAACATCTGGACACGGCTGGAGTTGCCCATCTTCCTCACAGATACTTAGGAGTGATCTAAAAGTTGTGATCGATACAATAAAAATGAACGAGGAATAATACCTTTTGTATTATTGTTAGAAAGGAGAAGGAATTAGGAGATTTCTGGAGAGTAGAAGTTAAAAGCTGGGACTCCAAGGCCACTGTGGGGTACACTCCAGGGGCGAACTCACACCGGCTGCCACTTACTGCTTCACCGACCTGTGACCCTTACTTAGCCTCAGAACCTCAGTTACCCATCTGTGTAGTAAGCACAGCAATGGCACATATCACATAGAGTTATTGCGAGAATAAATGAAATAATATAGTTGAAACACTTAAAACTTGTCAGGGGTAAATGTATTTTATACACACATACACACACACACACACACACACCATACATACATGAACTTAGGCAAGTAATTTTCCTTGACTGCATTAAAGGTTCTTTATTTGTGAATGAATATAAATTTTTCTCTCAGCATTATACTCTCAAGATTAAATGAAACAATGTGTATTAAAGTTACACTTAGACATTATGATAGAATATAATCATAATAGACTATCATTTTTAATTGGTAATCAAGAACTGTATGTGTTAATATAAACAGGTCACCAAACCTGTATTTGTTTTTGAAATTAGAATAACAGAAACTTAGAAAAAAAAAACAAATACTTTTTTCCTAAACGTTGTGCCCCTAAAGAAGCATTTATTTCTTCTTTTTTTTAATATATATGATCAGTTATTTAATTAGGTTCTTGATAAAAAATTTAGAACACCAATTTGTGTGGATAAACTCTATTTGTAAGGGCAAACATGGATCACAGGTAGCCCAGGAGCTGAGGAATAGCTTTGATTTTTGGTAAAATTTGCAAGTCCACAGCTTTATGATCAATCTTGTGCTGCTCTGAAATCTTGTATTTCTCCTTCTCTATGTCAAAGATCTCACCTTCCTGGTGCCTGGGCTTCTGCAGTTTCTTATTCTTGAAGCAAGCATCGGTAAGGTGCTTTGGGATTTTTACTTTGCTAATATCAATTTTTGTGGAGGTGGCAATGACAAATTTCTGGTGTGTTCTACGCAATGGAACTCGATTGAGAACCAGCGGTCCAGTTACAAGTAGCAAGCCACTGTTCAGCTGCTTCAGGAAAACCACTCTCTTGCCTCTGTGGCATCCAGTGAGGATGATCAGAATGGTCCCAGGAGTGATGCTGCCTCGCAGCTCTCTCACAGGCTGACTGAAGGGTTCTTTGCCGTGGCTCAACAGCTTTCTAGGCACAACTTCAGTAGGATAACACCTAGGTGTTTTATGCAGTTTAACCGCCTGGTTACCACCATTCTTCTCTCCACCAACTGGTTTTGTGACAGTCACAAGAACCTTGTCCTTTTTTCTTTTCAATCCTGGATTTTGGAATATTTATTTTTATTGAGCAAAACATATCCCCAAAGGGCAGCAAATGAAGAGACTAAGCAGAGCATCTCAATTCACTTAATGGAAACAAAGGGAAGAACAAAATGTCTGAAAAGTACAAAAATTGCTAACCAAATTAAATACTAAGCCAATGAAATGCCAGTTTTTGGTCATACAATCTGGGTAAGATTGCTTTCAATAAAAATTCCAATACAGCTAAGAATTATTGAAAGAAGGACTCTGAAGTGTTGATAAAAACACAAAGTGATTCAAGCTATTTGGACAGAAATCTGTCAGTATATAAAAGACTCAAATACGTTCATGTCCAATTACTTATTCTACTTCTGTGCACTTATTCTAAGGAAATATAAAGTAGATAAGATTTCTACAAATAATGTCTTTGTTTTTTTTTTCTATTTATAATAATACATTTCAGAAACCTGATTCAAATATGTAAAGGGTATATTTAAGAGACACTATAATGTGTTCTTTTAAAATTGATATTTATAGTATTTTTGGTTAGAAATATCATCTGTCATCATCTTCTAAGTCACCTTTTCCATCATATTGTCAGAAAAGTCATGACATATTTCTGTATGTTTTCCTATGCAAAATGTGTCATGACTTTTCTGGTGACCTAGTAGAATGCTATGGAAATACTAAAAGCGGAAAAGTCCTAACACAGTAAATACGCTTTGACCGTCAACACAGTGACTGATATCTAAGCGCTGTTTGAGTCATCTTGAAATTGCCAGTGTGAGATTCAGAGACACTGTCACTAGTCCAGGCACTGCTCAGCACGAAGTAGGCAGACAAGAGGTTGGAGAACTAAGCAACTCTTGTGAGGTAGAGAGAAAACTGGTGGGTGGGGGAGTGGCAAAGAGGAATCCTGGAGGAAAGGTGAGGACTTGCCTCCAGGAGTCTCCTTGATTGACGTGTTCAGAACCAGGCTATGGGCCAAGCAAACCACCCCACTTCAGAACAACAGGGTCCCTCAGGAATGACTGCAGAATGCAAATAACTGGAGAGGCTCTCCTCCCAATCTCTATGCCGTCTGGGCTCCAGTAGAGGTGGGCCAGGGTGTACTACTAACCGAGAGGAATTGCTGCTCCAGAGATGGAGATTGATGAGACATGGTCTCTTCCTTTTGGGAAAGATCGTTGCTTCTTTTTGGGAAAGAACCTCTTCGCTTTTATGAAATGGTCGATTAGAGTCGGCAGAAGCGTACCATTGACTATATTGTTGTGTGGAAGTCATATATGAGCAGAAAGTCGTGAACAGAACACCGAGAAACCAAAAGCAAGGACTCGTGTGAACTGCTGTCCCTTCGCTGCCAGCAGTCCTTCCTCTTTTCTGCACCCTGATCCATTCTAAGGCGCCTGTGACAATGCAAACCACACTTCCCAGATTCTCTTAGTTAAACTTTCAAGCAGGATCTCCCAATAAGAGGCAGAGGTTGCAAACTAGAAGGTGAGAAGTGGCAATGTGCTGTCCTTCATCTCCTTCGCTGTAAGTTTCTGAGGGCACGTCCAGCAGAACAGTCCACAGGATTTCAGCACTGACGAAAGGGACAGCGGCAGGAAGGGAGTCCTGATCTCTTTGGGCTAGAACCAGTTCTGGGCATCTGGGACCAGCAACAAAAGCCTTCAAGCATGGCACTCTTAAGGTATGGGTGACGTTTTTGCACTCATTTTTGGGTTGTCTCACCTTCCCCCTTTCTCTCCCAACACTTGCAATAACTAGTACAGGATTTATGTAGTGTTCTGTTTGAAATAACTAGAGTGGTGCTTGTTATCTGACACGTATCTTGATTTTACTTCTCTAGATGTCAGTTCCAAACAAGAAAGGGACATGCCTGATAGGGTGAGGGGACGACGTGAGGTCCAGAGGTCACTTCCCATCACCATCAGGGGCATCCTTCCCTCTGTGCAGGGTATTCTGCAGGACAGCATGTGAGATAGGGCTGACCTGGGCGGCCAGGAGAGGACTTGAAGTAATTCACACTTTCCAGCCTTGCTCAGTCCCTGAAGGTGTGTACAGGGGTCTGAAGCCAGTGGCCTGCCACAACCCAGCTTAGTGAGAGCAGGAGAACGCTGAGCACAATACAGGCATGGGCCAGTGCACAGAGACGTCAGTGGAGCGAGCCATAGAGGATCATGCAATGCCTTGCAGTCCCAGGCACAGCCAAACTGGCCAAGGACTCTGTTAGAGCCCAGGGAGCACAGAGTGAGAGGAGCACGGTATCAGGAACCCCATCACAGCCACATTCCTGTGTGGTCACGGGGATCCTCCAGTGCCAGAACACACAAGCCCTGCTTCCCTCCTGCCAATGCTTAACTAAGACAGAAGAGCAGGAGGAACAGAGGGCAAGTGGAGTGTCCCTGCTGACTGAGGATTACCTGGTGAGAGCCTGGCGTAAGAATCTAACAGCGATCACACAAATAGAAGGCCATGTGAAGCAGGTGAGTGCAAGTCTTCAAAACAAACTGATTTAGAATCACAACAAAGCACTCTTTACCACCAGATCACAAATAAATGGCCACTCCTCAGCTACTGGGACCTTCTAAAATACATCTTCAATTCAAAGAAAAGAACGTCTGTGATTATCTTGTTGCCCAAAGTCATTGAATAGCATTAAAACTTATTTCTGAGAAGCACTCTGGGTTAAACAGGAGGATAAGAACAAGACTTTGCATTATGAAAGATGCCTTGTTTACCATAACCACCACCACCACCACCAAGAAAAAAACAAACTTACATAGTAAACAAGCCCAAAGCCATTCCAGTAACATCTGGACACGGCTGGAGTTGCCCATCTTCCTCACAGATACTTAGGAGTGATCTAAAAGTTGTGATCGATACAATAAAAATGAACGAGGAATAATACCTTTTGTATTATTGTTAGAAAGGAGAAGGAATTAGGAGATTTCTGGAGAGTAGAAGTTAAAAGCTGGGACTCCAAGGCCACTGTGGGGTACACTCCAGGGGCGAACTCACACCGGCTGCCACTTACTGCTTCACCGACCTGTGACCCTTACTTAGCCTCAGAACCTCAGTTACCCATCTGTGTAGTAAGCACAGCAATGGCACATATCACATAGAGTTATTGCGAGAATAAATGAAATAATATAGTTGAAACACTTAAAACTTGTCAGGGGTAAATGTCTTTTATACACACATACACACACACACACACACACACCATACATACATGAACTTAGGCAAGTAATTTTCCTTGACTGCATTAAAGGTTCTTTATTTGTGAATGAATATAAATTTTTCTCTCAGCATTATACTCTCAAGATTAAATGAAACAATGTGTATTAAAGTTACACTTAGACATTATGATAGAATATAATCATAATAGACTATCATTTTTAATTGGTAATCAAGAACTGTATGTGTTAATATAAACAGGTCACCAAACCTGTATTTGTTTTTGAAATTAGAATAACAGAAACTTAGAAAAAAAAAACAAATACTTTTTTCCTAAACGTTGTGCCCCTAAAGAAGCATTTATTTCTTCTTTTTTTTAATATATATGATCAGTTATTTAATTAGGTTCTTGATAAAAAATTTAGAACACCAATTTGTGTGGATAAACTCTATTTGTAAGGGCAAACATGGATCACAGGTAGCCCAGGAGCTGAGGAATAGCTTTGATTTTTGGTAAAATTTGCAAGTCCACAGCTTTATGATCAATCTTGTGCTGCTCTGAAATCTTGTATTTCTCCTTCTCTATGTCAAAGATCTCACCTTCCTGGTGCCTGGGCTTCTGCAGTTTCTTATTCTTGAAGCAAGCATCGGTAAGGTGCTTTGGGATTTTTACTTTGCTAATATCAATTTTTGTGGAGGTGGCAATGACAAATTTCTGGTGTGTTCTACACAATGGAACTCGATTGAGAACCAGCGGTCCAGTTACAAGTAGCAAGCCACTGTTCAGCTGCTTCAGGAAAACCACTCTCTTGCCTCTGTGGCATCCAGTGAGGATGATCAGAATGGTCCCAGGAGTGATGCTGCCTCGCAGCTCTCTCACAGGCTGACTGAAGGGTTCTTTGCCGTGGCTCAACAGCTTTCTAGGCACAACTTCAGTAGGATAACACCTAGGTGTTTTATGCAGTTTAACCACCTGGTTACCACCATTCTTCTCTCCACCAACTGGTTTTGTGACAGTCACAAGAACCTTGTCCTTTTTTCTTTTCAATCCTGGATTTAGTGGCCGAGTATTTCCTCTTGTACATGGCCTTCCTGGAATACAGCAGACTGGGGGTATATGCCGATGCCCCGGACTAGGACCGGGTTTGTGCTGCAATGGGGCTTCCCCTTCTTGGGCTTTTTAGCCTTGGGGTCACCCTTTTTAAGCTGGCCACTGGCATCAGCCTCCTTGGCTTCAGGTTCCTTCTCCTTAGAGTCCTGCTTCGCAGCTTTTCACCTGCCATCTTGTATAGAGGGAAAGAAAACTGAACTCCCTGCTTCCAAGAACTTCTAAGGAGTATAGACGGATGAATAAGACCGAATACAAAGAAAAAAGGATCATAGAGAAAACGCAATTAAAAAAATAGAACATTGCCCAAATTTGGTATTCTACACTGATATTTCATATTATTTCACTTTGTACCCATGGGATAATATCTCTTTAATACATTATGCATTATTCTGTATCTCTGCATGTGAAAAAAAGATTTTCCCTGTAAGTATAGTATGGATTGAAAGAAATGCATTTGAAAACATTTAGTGATTACCCTACTGAAGCTTAAATAGCTATTTTGCTGTGTCTAAACTACGGAAAAAATCACCGAAGCCTTCATTGCAAGAAGGAAAACCCCAGAGAGCCAACTTACAATGTAGCATTGTCAATGTTTGTGGTAATGTTAATTTTACTTTTCATAAAGGAGTACTGAAAAGCTGTTCATTAGGATTGGAACTTTCTTCTTTTTTTTTTTTTTTTTTTTGGAGAGGTTTTTGCAATAGGGTGTGTGCGCTTGCCAGAAAGGCAGAGAGACAGAGAGAAGACCCCCCCCGTGGGGGGGGGGGGGGGATGGCCACACCGCAATCCCTTTTCCTACATTCTCCTCTTGGGATCTTGAGCACACACACACACGTGCCCAGCGTGAGTTTAAGCCAACGGGTCTGGGTCTCGAACCATGGTCAGCTACATGGGAGTTCAGCGACGTAGCTACTACGCTAACTGCTGGTCCCAGGATTGGAACTTTAAAAATGTAGACATGCAAAAAAATAACGTGGGGCTTATTATACAACAGATATTTAGCATGCCATATGAAACTTAAAACAGAACATCTAGGCCTCAGAAATATTTCTTTGAACTTATTACTTTAAAAAATAAGGATAGATGAAAGTCTTTCACCAATAGAGTTTGTGGTTCCAAAGGAAAGCCTCTGTCATAGGATTCACAGATCCTGTCCACAGGGTCTAGTGGGGATCTCAGACGATTTGTACATGTTGAAGGGAAAAGATTCATGTCTTTATTACTAAGTGCAGAACAAAATCGATCATTTCTTAAATTCTTGAATTACGACTTCAGGCAAGAAACCACAATGCCCTTAGCAATATCTACACATTTTTCATTGTATAAATGACTTTCATATCATATTTTGGTGATTAAACATAATCTAAATTATGCTTATACTCATTAAAATGTCAAAAATCACTATTGTTATTAAATATAGCCTGTATCTTGATAATTAATGTATTAAAAAGCCTTTCTACTACTATATCATAAATTCTACAATTTATTTGCAAATATGAAATCAAATACAAAAATTTTCTTATAATTTATCTTTTGATAATTGCTTTTAAGATACCTGATTTTCTGTGTAACCCTCTGTAGTTGACTGTATGCATTTAAAACAGGAACAACTTTATTTTGAAAGGGGGTTGTATAAACAACCAGAAGGCACTGTGGCACCGTGGGGCTCTGCGAGGTGTCAAATGGATGAGGATAAACCGTGTTGCCTTGAATGTTCCTGCATGCTTCTGGGTAGTGTGGACCACGGACACTTTTGTGAGCTCTGAGACGCAGGAAAAGCAGCAACGCTGCATGCTCCCGGGAGGCTGGGCAGGCTGTTCGTGCCTCTGTAGGACGTGCGTCATGTAGCTGGTCTGTTCATGTCATTACTGCGACACCAGTCATAGTTAGCTCTTGAGGATGGGTGGCATCTTTTCCTATAGAATATCTACATTGTTGAGGGTGACAGCCAGGGACACATGAGCAGTGACATGAGTTCCAACCCACTTTCATTGGTTTCGGCTCAGGCTTGCAGGTTTCCAAATAGCTCATCCCTTCTTTACATCCATCCTCCCTTCCCAATCGCCTCTCTGGTGGATTTCACACCCTAGCAACACATGCAGAAACAACAGCCTCACAGACATCACTTAACCAGATCTCTCAGTTCTATAAGCCCTTATTTAAAACAAACAAACAAAAAACTTTTAAGAAACACATGAATCTCACTTTTCTAGCTTCTCTGATTGAACATCAATATAATGGAAAATAATATTCAAAATCTCTGTACTGGCGCCAGCAGGTGGTATAGTGGTTAAGACACTGACTCCCACATGGGCAATTGCTCTTCAAGTCTGGACCTGGTGACTTGAACATTATGCCTGGTGCGTGCGGGTGCATGCCTAAAATCCTGAGAGGAGAATGGAGGAGAAGGGATTGCAACATGGCCATCCTCCCTTGGGGAGTGATTTCTCACTTCCCCTCTCACTGTCTCACCCTCTCTCCAGCGAGTACACATGGCCTGTGGCAAAACCCTGAAATAAATAAATAAATAAACTATCTACTCTAAAATGATAGATTATCATAAAGTCATTAAGCTAGTTAATATTTAATTTCAAAAGAATGAATGTAGGTTAACATCACAATAAAGCAATTTAATCACATATTTTTTGTTTGGCTTGTCACAAATCTAATGGTTCCAAGTCAGGTATATTAGAAAGATAACTGAGAAATGGAGAACAGAAAAGATTACCATGAAGTATTTACTTCAAAGAGTAAAAAGGTATTACTGAAGAGCAACTCTAAAATTTCGTACCTCAGTTCAGAGCTTGATCCTGCTTTCAGCTGAGCTCACGCTCTACCTCTTACTCCATGGAATGTATTCGGTCTTATGCTCCCGTCTCATTCAAGGACTGGTATCTAAAGAATTACATGTGGTCTGTTGTGTCACAACACAAATGCAGAACACCGCTAATATGTGGGCATGCACGTGCACCCATTTTCAGACAGACTGGAGAGGCTCCCATGATGCAGAGAATCACAGGAGATGGGTGCTCAGGTCAAGGAGCCGTGACTGTGATGTGAAAGTTCGCAGGGCCATCTTTAAACAATGGTTGGGACTGCCTGCTGTGTTCGCTTTTCTTTTCTTTTCTTTTCTTTTCTTTTCTTTTCTTTTCTTTTCTTTTCCTTACTTTTCTTTTCTTTTCTTTTCCTTACTTTTCTTTTCTTTTCTTTTCTTTTCTTTACTTTACTTTTCTTTTCTTTCCTTTTCTTTTCTTTTCTTTTCTTTTCTTTACTTTTCTTTTCTTTTCTTTTCTTTTCTTTTTTCTCTTTTCTTCTCTTCTCTTTTTTTTTCTTCTTTTTTACTTTTCTTTTCTTTCCTTTTCTTTTCTTTTCTTTTCTTTTCTTTTTTCTCTTCTCTTCTCTTCTCTTCTCTTCTCTTCTCTTCTTTTCTCTTTTATTCCTTTTAGATTTTTTTTCCATCGGGCTCATGTACTCACCAGAGACAGAGAGAGGGAAAGTGAGAAATCACTCTCCAGGGAGGATGGTCATGCCACAATCCCTTCTCCATTCTCCTCTCGGGATTTGGGGCATGCACACATTTGTGCCTGGTGTTTTTCAAGATACCAATCCCAGGGCTTGAACCATGGAGTCAGTCTTGTGGGCCCCACCTGCCTTCACTTCCACACCACCTGCTGGCCCCGAATGCCTGTGTTTCCAACTCTTGCCTGACCCAGAACATGCCTAGGAAACCATTGAGATTTGTGACCGCTTTTCTTGTGAACTGCAAACTCTGGTTGGCTCGGCCCAGCAGTGACACACTGAGGCAGCACTGGGTCTACCTGGAGCCTCATCAGTCCAGTGCTTGTCTCTGCTTCTCCCCTCTCTCTCACAAGGAACAAACTAACAAAAAAAAAGCAAAAACAAACAAACAAACAAAAAAACACCACTGGGGTGAGTTCCCACCATCCATACATGGACAGACTTTGCCAGAGAGACTCATGCTACACACGCTTGCGTCGATGTACCCGGGGGCCCTAATGCACCTCCCGCAACCACATGCAGTTTCCTTGTGTGACGAAGCACTTCTCGGTAAGCTTTAACTGCTGGCCCACTGAAAACAACACCACCACCACACACACGCACGCACACACACACACACACACACACACACACATCGAGGACCTGCTCGGACTCTAACCACAAGGAAAGGGTATGTCAATGTTCCAATTTTTCCCTTTTTTGGCTTCAAAAGATGAAAGATTTTCTGTACCACTGCAAAGAGAAAAGATGACCTTTTGCAGACTTAGCCTTCAATATGGAAAATGCTGGATCTGTGTGGGGAGCCACCAGACTGCAGTCAAATGTCTGAATTTGTCATCCTAAACAATGCTTTCATCCCGTCTCCACAAACAGAACAGAAAGATCGAAATGAGCATTCTCAGCTGCGTAATGAAAGGGCTGTCTTGTACAGGGTGTTCAATCCCCAGGAGACCCAGAGAATGAGACGGTGGGGTAACAGCCTAGGAAAGTCAGAGTATTTCTGCAGGGTGATATTTATGTGCCATTCTGCTACCATGCAGAGTTGCTAGGAGGTTTTTCACTCATTTAACAAGAGAAGGTTGGAATATTAGAACATCGAGTGTTCAGAAGATTGGAGGCTATGTGGAGAAAGTACTATGTATGGTTGTCAATATAACACTTTTTTCAGTTTCTGTAATTTTATAGATTTCGTTGTCAAAACATTTTCCATGTTGATAATGACCTCAGTGAAACAAAATCAGTTAGAGATAACCCTCATTTCTTAGAAAAGTCTCCCTCGTCATCCCAGATAAGCATAAGCTACTGTAACAGGACTAATTACCTGAGGCATATTAAAAAGCAATGATGCATAAAACCCATTCAATATCAAGTTCAGAGCAGAACAAAAGGTGAGTTCATTAATGTGATTGTTAAAACAAATGGAATTGAAAGTCATGGTTGTTAATTATGCTGGAAAAACAAATTAGAGTTTGCCACGTTGAAAGAAAAAGAATTTTTTAAGAAATTGTTCAAAAGAAAATTGTGTCAGTATTGTTCTCTGAGGTTATCATATCAAGAAATACATGGATATGTCGATTTTTTGAAGAGCTATGAAAATGGAGAACCTACAGTCAGCCGACGCTGTGGGGGCTGAGGCAGCTGGACCCACATGGCCAACTTCACAGTGGAGTCCTGGACTCAGTGGCTTCAGAGATATGCTGGGTGCACGTGCATGCCCCAAATCCCAAAAGGCAGGAAAAACAGAGAAGCGACTGCAGCCTGACCATTTCCTGGGGGCTGCTTTCTCACTTCCCTCCCTGCCCCTTGTCTCTCTCTGGCTAGCAAAACAAAACAAAACAAAACAAGAACCTAATATTTTTAAATTTTGTTCTATTTTCAGTCGTGGATGCCCACAGATGCACAAATATGAACAAAGAAGGAATCAGTGGCTCTCTTCTAACCAGCAAAGCCCACTGCTGCAGCCCGAGAGGAAGGATAACAGAAAAAACGTGTCATTTTGGTACTGAGCCTCACAGTACTGGTTGCCATTCTGTACATGAATCTCGAAAAGGAAACTAAATTGTGCTTCTAGAGACATCTCGTTTCTACACTTCCTCATTTGTTCTAGCTACACAGTGTTTTTTCTTTTTTCATTTAGAGGTGGTAAGAGCTTTGCTCCAAACAACAAAACTGCCGCTCACCCCTAGCGTAGAACCCAAGTAAGAGAAGAAAGTGCAGAACATGTGTAATTACCAGGAGTCTGCTTGGAAAGCGTGTTCACCTAACAGCTTCATCGCAGTGGAGTTCTGATCAAACTAAACTGATAAAAAGGCAACTTACGGTTGTATTGTGCCAACAGTAAGTACTTCTCCAAGATCCACCCCAGTCTCTCAGGCAGCCATATGCAATTTTACATGTCCTTTTGCGTTCTTTGAAACACTTGGATTTCTTGTCTTTTCTTTCTTTCTTTTTTTTTTTTTTTTAACGTTTATCCTACCTGTAGGTACTTAAACTGCTGGCAATAAAACAACCGACAACATATGCTGAACAAGTCTATGTGTTGCCCAAATGAAGAAAATCATAGCCTTTAGCGTTCACAATGAAATGTCTTTCTTTTCAACATGGCTGACACCTGTACCACAGAGGTGTTTTTCCAGTCAGGAATTAAAACTTCCTGCCCTTCAGATACTCACTGAAACTTCACTTATGAGTTATCTGACATAGAATGCCTATCGCAAGCCCACTGGAGACAGTTGATATTCAAGATAATTGCCCAAGGAATAAGCTGCCAACCAGTTACTCCTTAAGACTCCTCAGCCTTTTTCCCAGTGTTTCCAGATAATCAGAAACCTGTCATCATCACTCTGCCTCCCCGAGTAATTGCATTTAAATTTTGTTCAAGGTGTCTACCAAAGGCTGCTTCAGGAAGCAACCATATGTGGAAGATCATCCCATGTTTTATGAAGGTGCTATTGAGAGTACACATCATTATGTCTTTCAGGATGTACCAACAGCTTGTAACACGTGAGGGGAAAGACATCTCTGTTGAGGAACTGCTGTCAGTTAGACAGGGTGAGTCTAACAAACTCACAGCTCTGTACTGACACACTGTAACTTTCCACAGCATGTGTATTGGTTTGTTTCACTTTGATATAAATAATCCACTGTCCAATTCCTTATTCCGGTTGTACATGTTTCGTATGTCAATGGTTTCTGGCTCAAAGTCTGCATTTTCCTCATCAATTACCATTAATGACTTTTAGATTAGATAATATTTAATAAGATTAAAAATACATAGTGATATGCAGTAGAGACACAATGGTAGCACAGATTAAAAGATAGATTATTAGATATTATTTCTATTGCTTCAATCACTGTAATTATTTGTAATTATAACCAGCTGCTGGGCTCCCAAGGCTCCACTTGCCCAAATCTCACTGAAGTTCAAAATCACGCTGTCTTAGACCATTATTGCATTGCTAACAGAAATACCTGAAACTGGGTGATTTATTTTAAACAAAAATAGGGGCTTATTGACTCACAGCTCCCCAAAGATGTAGGCCCACAGCATGGCCAGAGGGCACACAGAGGGCAGCAGGAGGGTGGAGAGTCCGAGCCACTGGAGGCTCTCTCACAGCAACCAGCGCTCTCCTCATGAGAGCTGGAACTCGCTGTGGCTCACAAGGCACCATCACCGTATCCCCGTGTGTCCTCCATGGTGCAGTCACCACCAGGCCAACGCCACCCTCACGTCAAGTTCCAAATTAAAACGTGAAACTTTGGTGGACAGACCATTATCCAAACAAGAAAACATTCCTAATAAACATTCTTATTCTAGATTATCCTTCACTGACACAGAGAAGGGCTATTGTTTTATTCTTTATGTCAAGTCCCTTTGGTAGGCTACTATCCCAGCTGAACTACACTCTGTTACAGGTCCCATGCATATTTTTTATAAGCGCTGCTTAACTAGCTAAGTAAGTGTTTAAAACTTCAAAGCAAGCACCATTTTATTGTTCTCAGAGAATGCCTAAGCTATTCTCACTGCATTGTAAACAGATGCCATTGCTAAATGCACAGTCCACAGCAGAAGCACCTAGGCTACTTCTTCAGTCATTTCATTCTGACCAAGTATCTTTCTTTTAAGAAAATGAAAAAATATTTGGAAATTAGATGAAGAATCAAATCCATGTTCCTCCTACAAAATATCTATGATTATAGGACAAATCATTTGATGTTACTAATAAAATAAATAATTACTCCTGCGGTCAGCAGATGGTGTTACGGTTATGTTGCTAGACTCCCACATGACCAACCACAGGTTTGAAACCCAGACCAGGTTTGAAACTCACACCGGGTGCATGTGTGCATGTACCCAAAATTCCAAAAGGAGAATGGAGGAGAAGTGATTGCAGCATGATCATTCCCCCAGGGGGTGATTTCTTGATTTCTGTCTCTCTCTGTCTCTCCAGCAAGCACACATGCCCTCTAGCAAAAATCTCTCTTAAAAAAAAAATTACTCCTAAATGTCAACTCTGTTCTTTATATAAGTACAAATACTCCAAAATTATTTAACATTTCTTTCAACATTCTATGAATGCCAAAATTTACTCATTTTAAAATTTGCTTTTAAATAAATTATAGGTTTAGAAACAGTATGAATTGAAAACAAACAGAAATGAACTCTTTGTTTTACTACCAAAAAAATTGTGAATAATACGAAAAAGGACACTATTTAAGATAAAAATATAAGTTGAGATAAGGGAACTTAAAACATAAGTTCAGGATCTTTAAAAAAAATGGAAGACCTTACACCATGCATCATCCATACAAACTGCTCCCTTCACTTCCTTCTTCAATTTCCATATTTCCACGCAACACATGATTTTCCAGTTAGTTGGAATGGAAATATGCCTTGATCTTTGATTTTTCACCTTCGTTTTTGTTCTCCGTCAATTATTCAGGAATTGGTAAGACAGCATTTCTTAAACGTCTCTTGTGACTATCTTCCCACTGAATAAAGTAAAGGAACCTGGCATGGAATTAAGAACTTTTGTGGTTTTCTCCCAAGCTTTGCGTCACACTACTCACTTTGTAAAGTTCTTCTCTAACACTCTGAAAGCTGGTGTGTACCATCGTGTGCTAGATGAAGTCTTTAGACAAACCTGTTGGCCTTTCTTGATCCCATCTATGACAATGGTCTTTTAGTATTCATTCAAGTCTCATCTATGTTGTATGTTCCAAGCTTAATTACAACGATTCTCTGAATAATGCCAGTACTTCATTTAGTGACTGGATTTTTCCTACATCTTTTTGAATATACATATGATACACAAAGGATATAATAAAGATGTTGTAAGAGCTCAGATTTATAATAATGTCTGCATTTTCTAGTGACTTTAGTCTAACATTTACATTTTTATATAAATAATTTTCTTTACAATGAAATGTAGCAATGTAGAAGCAATGGTCCCATTTTGCACCTTTCTTTTGTTCCCATATTTCTTAGCAGAAATATACATTTAATTGAATTTCTTGGTTTAGAAACCAACTTGAAAATATAATGCTGATTTTATCTCGACTAAGGTTCTGGAAAAAGAAAGTCTGAAAAAAATGTAAGTATAGTATCGTAGATATAATAAGCACTAGAAGCCAGAAGATAGAATTATTTCTAAGCTAAACTCATTGTCTAAAATACAGAAAAAGCAGTCTATTTGGATAGGTATTACCTTGGGAAGTATAATCCATCCTTAAGGGAATGGCAATAACGGACAGGAGAAAGCGGTGCGTTTGTTTAATGTGCTCATTAAACATTTGTTTTGATGAACTCTAGCCAGATGAAACTGGTGTGTACCTCCCAGAGCAGCTCCCATTCCAGGAGTGGAGGATGTGCTCCATCACCCTTTAAACCTTTAGAGAAAGCTGCACTGGTCCTCCACGGGGGCTGGGCATCATTCAGCCAGATCCAGGAGGTGTTTGGCCGAACCAGTTACTTCCTCCTTTGTGATTTGAGGAGTGCAGAGCCAGTGCTGATTAGGCATAGAAGCTGACAACCTATTTACAGAATGTAAAACAGTAACTAATTCGTGATCACAGAGCCCGAGGTTTGGAAGGTTTCACTTCGGATTAATGAGCACCTCCTGCCTCAGATTGTCCCTTCAAGAGAGGTTCGGTTTTGCTTTAAAGGTCTTTCAAAGGAAGATATTTTCAAAGTTCTCTCTTCAATTATTCCAGTGCTTAAAAATTCTCACAGCTTGGAAATCCATGCTAATAAAAGTCCTGCTTTATCATACTTTGGTTTTGGTTTTGCTTTGTTTTTCAATCATGATAAAGACTTGGTTGCCTTTCCTATAAGATCTTTTCAAATGCGTAAGGAATAAAATGTGTTCTCCTTTTCAAATAGAAGTATTTTATTTCTAAAAAATTTTAACCATGGTTTTTATTTCTCCTTGCGCCTTTTCCACATATTCTAGATCCTTCCTTATCGGACCAAACCACAAGTGCTCAGAAAAATCAAGCGCAATGTGACAAATGCCGAGAACACATTTCTTCCTGGCTTTTAAAAACCCTTCTTGAATTTTGCTAATCTAAGCTCTACCAACAGCTTCACCCATCCCGGCTCAGACCTCTTACACCTGCGGAGAGTCAGTGTTGGAAATAGGAAACAGGAAACTTTTGTGAAATCTTAATGGAAAATGTATATTTGCCACTGATAAAACTGTACAGATCAAATTCAATACCAACTTTGTATGTCCTTTCTCATGCATAGGAATCGAAAGTAAATGTTCAACAAATGCTTGTTAATGTAAAACCGTTTGAAGTCATTTTAACGTTGCTATTGAATGACTGAAAAACATACTGAACTTTAAGAGATACACACATCTACAGATAGATAAGTTGTTAGTTAATTTGAAAAGGAGAATTGATATTTTATTACATACTTTCTAGGAGAAAAACCCCATGATTTCCCTAAAGGAAATAGCAATTTAAAAGAATAGGATTTAGAGGAGAAGAAAAGGAAAACACTGGGCCATTGATTACATTTATGATAAAGATATTTGGTAAATTGTCTACATATCTATTTTTTTCTTCATGAGACACAGTAATATCTGTCTTTACAAAATGTCCCTCACTTGCACCTCATTCCACCTCGTTTCAGGATCTCCCTGAGTTGACGGATGACTTCCATATGACAGGGTGAGTTTCTGAAATCCGCGCTTGTGCAGTGGGAGCCATATGGAGGAGCAGGGTTTCGTTCCCAGACTCGTTCACACTGAGCATGCACTGTCCTGCCTGACTGGCTGGAAGGACAGGGTGGGAGGGGCTGCAGCATGAGACCTTGTTGAGGGCTCGTCTTGCTCTTTTTCTCAAGAAATACACTTTTTAAAAATGCTGTTTTAACTTTTCAGTGTGCTATTCTTATTAATGTATTTCATGAGAGAGACAATGGCAGAGAGAGATAATGAGAGAGACAGGCATCTTCATATGAGGGTCTCATGGTGATCTTCCAGCCAGCCAGGGTCAGTGGCATGGACTAGCATGCACAAGTCAACTTAGGAGCCAAGCCCTGGTCTCTCACCTGGCTTCGTGCACTTCAGAGAGCTGTGCTACTGCGGCACCCCTGCAGTCAGGCAGAGTGGGTTAGTTATGTCAGCATGCGCGGCACTAACTCGGTCATTCAGAAATTCTGAGGTGGGCGGAGCAATGGCCTAGTGGTTAAGGGAGTCAGACCCCACATGGCCAACCATGTGGTTCACATCTCTGCCACGGAGCTTCAAAAACAGAAACGAAACACGTGTGTACACACGTGTGTGCATACGTGCATATCCAAAATCCCAACAGGCTGGAGAGATGGAGGGGAGTGCAATGTGACCGTGCCCATGGGGGGCTCCTTCTCCTCCTTCCCTCCCTCTTTCTGGCACACACATGTGCCCTTTGGCAACCTATTAAAAAAATACTGGGGAAACAAAAATATCCCCAAAGAAGAGCACTTGAGATGACTACTGTGACCTGAATCCAGACTTTTAGGTAACAGCTTTTGAACCATTTGATTCTCCCCACCCAGATCCATTTATTATGACAGGATCCATCTTAATTTTTCCTCCCTTTTCGTGGAAATAGTCTGCCTGAATGAAAAGTCAAGCATGTTGTCGCAGATGTCAGAATAAATGACATGTATTACATCCTCTCAATCTGCTGGGTCTGTCCTAGAAACTAATTGGGGCAAAGGAACTGTTGTATCTCAGTATCGCGAGGTAGCTTATACGCGAGGGTAAGAGCTATTTGCTTTATATTGTGCTTCAGAAACTGTAAAATAGCAAAATCTCAATTTGGCGATAATCAGAAAGGCTGTAAATTTGAAGGTGCAGAGACACTCAATTTAATGTCACTCCAGCTCCCCACAGTAGCTTTCCTTTGTTTGCCTGTGTCACGGGAAATAAACGACTGTCAAATGCTAATACGCCACAATCATACGCTGCGTGTCCCATCCCGAGGCACACGGTGGCACCAAGTGCAGTCTGCATATTAGTAATGAGATGAAATCGGTCAGCTTCCTGAAGAAGATCAGCTTAGCTACCCTCACGAGGCCACGGAGGACAGGCAGTCTCTATAGGTCAAATCAAATGTATTTATACATTGAGACAGAGGGCATTATAATTACCAACATGTATGCCCAGGCCAGACCAGCACAACAACAGCACTGCTTGCATGCTTCTCTCTCTCTCTCTCTCTCTTTCTTTCTTTCTCTCTCTCTTTCTTTCTTTCTCTCTCCCTTCCTTCCTTCCTTCTTTCTTCCTCTCTCTCTCTTCTTTCTTTCTTCCTTTTTCTTTCTTTAGAGATTTTTGCTAGTGGGTGTATGTCTTCATGGAAGAGACAGAGAGAGAGAAAGTAAGAAATCCCTCCCTGACCCCCTGGGGAGATGGCCACACTGCAATTATTTCTCCTCCATTTTTCTTTTGGGATTTGGGGGCACACACACGCACACGTGCCCAGTGTGAGTTTCAAGCCTCCGGGGTCTGGGACCATAGTCAGCCATGTGGGAGTCCAGTGCCTTAACCACTACGCTGCCACCTGCTGGTCCCATAGTGCTGTTCTTTAAACAAGCTTGCCAACTGATAAGGTTTTTATCACATGCTATTGAAATACTGGCTAACAGATATAAGCAAGCAGAGTTAATCTCAAAAAGGAATGCTTGTCACTATGAATTGAAATGGAATAAAATTGAGGCAAAGCAATGCTTGGAAAAAATAAAATCAATCTTTCTATTAGGACAGAATTTGACTCTAATTCTATGTGAAACAAGTGGATTCTGCTGCAGAAAGTCTTCTTTATCTAAGAGAAGAATAGATCAACTTACACAGTGCAGTGTCTTGTTTAATCAGAGCAGGATAACTGAGCATATTCCCTCAGAACCCTTCTCAAGTGCATTTCCTGAAAAAGAGGACTGAAATAAATAAAAGCTTAAGCTTAAGAAAATAAACATGAGGAAATTATGGTTGGTATAATGAAAAGGTCATACAAATACTGTAAAAAGTGTGGGCCTATCTAGACAGTCTTAAAATATAGCAGTGTTCCTAATTTCATTACTACTGCGTCCAGAGCATGTAAAAGAATATTTATCAGCTTCAGTAGGGTTCCAAAATACATACACACTTCAGCATACAAAGAAGTCAAGTGAGGATTCCTTTCCTTTTCATTAATATTTGCCGAGAGAGAAAGAGAGACTTAATAGTGTCCTTAGACCCTGATCCACCCCCAGCCACAGCCAGCTCAGCTCCTGGCCTGTCTGCATACCCAGTGTTCACAGAGGTCTTTCTTTCTTTCTTTCTTTTTATTTTTCTTTCTTTTTTTTTTATATCTTTTTATTTATTTATTTATTTTTTTGGAGAGGTTTTCGCTATAGGGCGTGTATGCTCACCAGAAAGACAGAGAGAGGCAGAGAGATAGAAAGCAAGAAATCCCCCCCCAGGGGGGATGGCCACACCACAATCCCTTCTCCTCCATTCTCCTCTTGGTATTTTGGGCATGCACACACACAGGCGCAGTGTGAGTTTAAGCCACCAGGTCCGGGACTCGAACCACTGTCGACTACGTGGGAGTCCAGTGACATAGCCATTACACTAACTGCTGGTCCCCACAGAGGTCTTCAGACATGAGCCTGGAGCCTCTCATGTGGACCTGCCACACAGAGTATTGCATTTAGCCCCAAAACCTCCCTCCAGCCCCTGAAGTTTTATTTTCTAACAGAAACTTTCAGAATGAGCTCCTTTGTCATAAGATCAGAAGATTTTATGTGCAGATGAACAGGGCAAGACCCTTCAGAATAGTCCTAAAGGCAGAAGACAAATCAGAACATCAAACTAGAATATCTGGCATCGGTTTGATCCGGTTGTGTCATGCAGACTGAATTTGGAATGCTTTAAGCATAATGAGGACGAATAAAAACATGAAGTACTTGAAGGATAAGGAAAAGAACATTTATGTGAAACTAAGCAACAGCTTCACTTTCAGATTCTTATAGACTCTAAGCGGTATATCGAGAAGTGCTACTTACAAGCGACATGTTTCAGTAGCTCTAACATCCAAGTACAAAATGACACAAGTGCTCTACCTGTTTGTGTAGGATCTGCTCCAAAAGACGCCAGCCACAGTGCTGAACTGCCTGTGTCCACGCGAGACCGCTAAGAATGCCGGTTGTCTTAGCAATGAGCTGGCATCGGTATCTTAAAGTCTCTCCCTATTATTTTCCACATGAAAATGATTACAATATGAACTAAAAAAGAATATTGCTGATCATTTTTTTTTTTTAAAGTTTACCGTAACCTAGTTGCAGAAAAATGACACTTTCATTCAAAGTTGAAACTATAGAATCAGTGTACACGGAACTGAAACAAAGATGCTGTAATAGTTATTATAAATGGGTCATTCTGCCCCTCACCCACCCAGGAGCAACAGGGAGGCCTACTCTGCTTGGCTAGAGACTCCCACCCAGCCTCCTCTGGGAGAGAAGGAGCTGCTCAAGCATACAAGGACTACCACCTGGTTGTGCAGTCCCAGAGAGAGGAACGCCAGGGAGCCCAGGCCACTGGACTAAGCTCTTTAGCAGGGACCTCCTTCCAGCAGGCTCTAAGGGAGGAGGGTCTGCTCTGGCATGCACTGTACGGTCTGCCACCTTTACATCCTACCTGTCTAGCTCAACCTCCAGCCACATGGGGAGCAGAAATTTTGGGATATACAGAGAGCAAACACCTGCAAAGAGGAGACTCCACAATCTTCCTAACAGTAAAAGGAGAGAAACCCCCCTCTGAAAACCTGAACCCGGAACTCCTGCTGTGAATGTCACACTCCCATCCAGCGTAGGGAAGGGAACAAGCACAGAGCTATCACACACCACAGGGAAGTGCAGGAGCACACAGCTGATGACAGCTACTCCAAAGGCGGAAAAAGTGAAACGAGGAAATACCTCCCCCACACAAGGAACAGAATAACTCCTCATCGACAATGGATAAAACATGAGAGACCACAGAAGTGTCAGAAAAAAAGAATTCAGAATATTCATTGTAACAAAACTCGATGAGATGCAAGAGAAGACAGGCGACCAATCCAGGGGATGAGAAAACCCTTCTGTGACTTGGAGGAGGAGCTCCATAAAGAGACAGACACCCTGGAAAAGAGCCAAACGGAATTCCTGGAGATAAAGAATAGGATTCAGGAGATCAAAACCTCCCTCAAAAGTGGATTAGGCCACACAGAAGAAAGAATCTATGACCTTGAAGGCAAAACCTCCAATTTAGTTCAGGCAATCAAAAAAAAAAAAAAAAAGACAGAAAAAGACGATGGATCATTAAAAATCAAGACATCATATGGGAAACCCTAGGTATGATTAAATGGCCAGATATCCACATAGTAGGTATTCCAGAAGGCAAAGAAACAGGTAAAGGCATAGAAAGTCCTTTTGTGATATATTACCTAGCTAAAAACTTTTCATGTTTTTAGCTCCAAGAAATGCAAAGGACACCAGATAGAGACAGCATGAGATCCTCGCCAACACCTGTCACAGCCAAACTGTGAAAGGCAAAGGCAATATCCAAAAATGGCAAGAGAAACGCCAGTTCTCTAACTCCCCCTGTTAGACTAACATCTACAATGCAGCCAAGGAAGGGACTGGAAGACATATTTAAAATTCTGAAAGAAAATCATTTCAGCTGAGGTACTGTACCTGGCAAGATTATCCTTCAAATGTAACAGGGAAATATTAGGTCGTCGGAAAAGTCACGGCATATTTTCCTGTTTTCCTATACAAAAATGCGTCATGGCTTTCCAGACAACTCAATAAAATCATTCCCTGATAAACAAATACTGAAAGATCTCACCAAAACTAAACCAGCTCTTCAAGAAATACTTAAGGGAACACTACGTAAGGAAAACTAATTGGAGATAAATAGAAGTAAGAGAACACAAAACAACCAGAAGAAAGAATACGTCCACACATACTGATAATAACATTGAATATCAGGATTAAATTTCCCACTAAAAGACTAAAAATGCAGATTCAACTATTTTACACACAAGCAGGTATAAGTGCAAATTCACCAATTATCGGACAGACATTTGTCTCCACAGGTTTCGACTTATACACATTAAAACCATTGCTCATTGCTGTATAAAACTAGATAACAGAGGAAAAGTTCAAAATATTACGAGCAACTGCATCTTTCTTTGGAATGAACTTAAAGAAGGCTAAAATCAAGAACTTTGTAAAGTCTACAAATACCGAATCACTGACTTCACCACGTCTTCACTTTTAAACATCTCTTTCCATTTTTGTTTTGTTTTTGCTTTTTTGAGGACTTATTCTTTATGCACAATACCATACTGTGGTCTTACAAGAACTCACAGTGAGTGAGTGACTGGAAGTTCTCTTTTTCTGACTCTTCCTAATGAGCTATATTGTTAGGTTCAATTTTACCTATCTCTAACTGGACCAATGATTGATACCACAGATCTTTTCAGAGTAGCAACTCTTATCTCCCACAGTCCTGTACATGCACATTACAAATTCTTCTTTCATTGGCTATGTTAAGATTACCTTTGTTTTAAAAAACCCATCCTCATTCATTTATGAGACTTTGTTGTCTGATTGTTAATCAATTTCTTTTTCTTTACAATTGTATTTCACAGTAAAGAACGTCATACACAAACACAATTCAGTGCATACTTTCAGAATGACCAGTGGTGTGGGTTTTGAATGCTCATGACATAATATAAAGTTAAATGTTAAAGGTGGTGAATATGATTATAGCCTCAATTTACTACACACCATATATGTGCAAAAGAGAGGGCACGTGTGTTTTGCCAGAGAGACAGAAAGCAAAAAATCACCCTCCAGGGGCGATGGCCACCCTGCAATTCCTTCCTAATTAATTGATTAACCTCCCTATCTAACCCATCTACTGCTGTAGGTAAATACACATAAACATATTTATATTCATAATTTTTCTTATTTCTCGTTGGTGTCAATCATTGGCTATATGTTGTTCATTTCAGTTCATGTTGTCTATTGTTTGCCATAATATAAAAGTTTTGCTGAGTTCTCGATTTAAGTAAAAGATTTTAGTATGATACAGAACATTATGTAAATGCTTTGAATTATCCATAAATAATCCAAAAGTAGGTATTAACATGGGCTTCAATTAGAGATTGCTATATAATGATCCATTCATCAAGCCACAGAAATGGTTCTTCTTGTGTTCCTTATGTAGTTTCTTTCTTTCTCCTGTGAGGAAAACAGAGAGAAACAGATGCCCACAAGAGCCACCCCAGCCTCAGCGAGCCGAGATCACAGGTACAAGCCCACAGGTCCAGCCCGTACAGGGAGGCCAAGGGACGGGACTTAGGATATTCTCATGTCAGCCTGATTGTGTTAGCACTGCACCATTGTCTGGCCTGTCACAAAAATTGTTAATTTCCTGTGTGCAAATTTGTTCAGTACAAAAATTAAATGCTGTGTTAAAATTTTCTATTGCCCCCAATACTGCTATATATTTTATTATTTTTTCTAATTATTGGGACTACAGTTACATATATAATAACATTACCAGGAGGCAATTACTGGAATAAGCTTATTTTACTAAATACATATAATTAAGTAAGCAAAAAAATAGACAACCTTACACACAAAATAAATAAAATAATTTGGAAAATTAAAAAAATTTGGAGAATACAGAGTGAGTGATCAAACAGAGGCAGAAAAAAGACCTCAGAGCTGTTCCTTTGAGCAGGATGTATTTTAAACCATCACTGATGGACTAGGATATAGAATAGTTCCTGCCTCACATCAGACCACTGGCTTCTTCTTCTTTTTTTTTTTTTTTGAGAGGTTTTTGCTATAGGGCTCATGCACTTGCCAAAAAGACAAGAGAGAGAGACAGAGAGATAGAAATGAGAAATCACCCCCCAGGAAGGATGACCACGCTGCAATCCCTCCTCCTCCATTCTCCTCTTGGGATCTTGGGCATGCATGCACACTCGCCCGGCATGAGTTCAAGCCACAAGGTCCAGGACTCGAACTGCAGTCACTACATGGGAGGCCACTAACATAGCCATTATGCCAACTGCTGGTCCCCAGACAACTGACTTCTACGAAAATATAGCAAAAAAATGTTTGAAGAATCCATCTAACCAAATGTCTTCCCTAACAATGCCAGAACATGGTCATACTTGAAAATATTAATCAGTGAGCCCTCTTTTAGAAAATTATCCATCTTGCAAAAAACCTTCGACTTTATAAAAGAACAGGAAGGAAGTACTGGTGCATTTATTGTATGTTGATTTTTTGAATGATTTTTTACATTGCAGTTATTTTACAGACATATTTTAAAATGTGTCTATTTTACTGAATTTCTTCAAGGATAAAATAAACCGATACTTGAAATGGGTAATAATCAATGATAAGAGATAATCTACTGTGAGCAGTGAGTAAACATGAAGGAAATCGGACAGCCATCACAGTGTTAGAGATGAAAATGAGTATCTCATTTAGAAAAATCAACTATTTTTGTTCAAAAACAGAGACTAAAGGAATAGAAAAAAAAAACACATGTTGTTGTTGAACCTATACATAATTTAAATTTTGGCAAAGCAAATGTGCTCAGAAGATCATCCAAGAAAGTATATAAAAGTGGTAATGGGAATTTTCTGCATTTGGCAGAGACCTTGGTAAATCTTGATAATATTGTGCAAGAATATTTATTCAGACTACAAACACTGGCATCAAGTAATACTGTACATCATTCAAGAGATTATATGCACAACTAGATAGATTAATTGCAGGAAAAAGTGAACTGACTCTTTGTAAGGGAAAGAAATTTTATCCAAAGTATTTTAGATACATCTCATGATGTAAGTTTGGTACAATAAATTACTGTAAATTTGATGATTTAAACTTTTAACACCTTGAGAAACTTTTTCAAGATGAAATAAAATATAATTTTTATAGATTCTTAAAATTCAATATATAGGGAAAATTATTTAAAGGCCTGAAAAATGTCACTGCTGCTACAGATAAACACAGAAAACATAACAGAGTTCTGTAAAAGATGCTTAAAAAATATATTCTAAGAAAATATTTTAATTTTTTTGTCCAATCTATAAACAAATATTTTTCTTAAATAGCAAAAAGTTCTTTAGATACCACTAATTTTGTATTGTGAGTGAGAAAAAAATCTATGTAACTTTCCTCAGTTTCATTAAACTTTTAAAAAAAACTTTTAAAGAATTAATTTAACTTTGGGGCTGGCAAGTGGCATGGTGGTTAAAGGCACTGGACTCCCACATGGCCGACCACAGTTCAAGTCTCGGACCTGGTGGCTTGCTTTCTCATGTACTCTCTCTTTCTCTGTCTCTCTCTGATCAAACTGGAAAATAATAATGATAATAATAATAAATAAAGTTAAATAAAATCATTCTTTAAAAAAAAAGAGTTAATTTAACTTTATCTATTTATTTATTTGTTTGTTTGTTTGTTTTTAATTTGACCAGAGAGGGGTAGAGCGAGTGAGCGAGCGAGAGCGAGAGTGATAGCGAGCGAGAGAGAGAGAGAGAGACAGTTGGCCATGTGGGAGTCTAGTGCCCTTAACCACCACGCCACCTGCTGGCCCAGTTTCATTAAACTTTAAATGATATGCTTTAGTCAAGTATAAACATGAAAATATAAATATTCAATGAGAAAGTTAAATTGGTGCCTCAGATCACTAAAAATTCCAAATAGTCATGCAATTTAAAATATTTCAGTACTTATTTCTTATAATAAATATATAGGTTCTAAAATGCTGGAAAATAGTGTACTTTTCGGAATACCTGCTTTTACATTTATTCCCTAATTCTGCACACTGCATACATAAAATCGACATCAGGGTAGGAATCTGCCAGTCCCCTGCATCACACACTGTGAGTGTACGTGCACAAGTAAATTACTGCGTATGCTCATAACCCTTCAAAAGCAGAAATATGTGAATACCATTCTTAACGTAAGGCCACATACTGGCTGACCACAGTGCTTCAGTTCTGTTATAGAGCTTTGTGGCCAGTACTAGCCACATGCAAATTTGAATTAAAATACAATTTTAAAATTTAGTTTCTCAGATTACATTACTCACACTGCAGGTCTTAATAGCCACATGTAAACTTTAAAAAAATTAAAAATTCTCAAGTTCTTAATACTCATAAGTATTCAACAGCCCCGTGGAGGCTAGTGGCTACCATTGTAAACACGGTACATAGAAAGTATTTCCTGGACCAAGCGTCACGACACACTGCTAAGACAGGTGCCCCACAGGCTGGGACTTCATGAAGGCCTGGATATCATTCCTCGTTCAACCTGAAGGCTAGGCAGGATGGTGCATGCCTGTAATCCTAGGGACTGGGGAGTGTGAGGCAGGAGGATCGCACTGCAAGATCCAGTCTATAAAAGAGCCAGGTGGTAACAACTAGGGAATCAGCAGAGGGAGGAAGGAGAAAAAAAAAAAAAAAAAAAAAAAAAAAAAAAAAAAGCAAAATATGTAAGAAACAAGGAGTGGAAAATTATTTGTTGATATTTGTTGATGATAACATGTATGGTTATATCCTTAGTTGAGCCAATATACAGTGTATTCTGGATGGGAAATCACATTTTGTACACAATGATGATGTACAGTGAATGAATATAAAATAAATTTAAAATAAAATTTAAATAAGGAGCCAGGTGAGATGCCATGTGCTTCTTAGTGTCAACTTGAAAGCTAAGGAAAGAGGTTCACAACCCTGTCTCAAAATAAGGAAGACAGAAAACAGTTCCAGAATGTTCTATCAGACAGCACTGTTTTGAAGGAAAAAATGTAGAAGAATCTGATGTGTTTTTGTGTGTGTGCGTGGATCCCATACCACATCAGGACCAACGGATCAGCAGAACAATGGCGGACTCTCAACTGATAGCTACTCCACCATGTAGAACACATCAGAACTAAATGACTCAGTCTATGAATTCCATTGTTAGTCCATCTTTTATAGAAAATTAAAATCTCTATCAATGTGCCAAATCAATGTCTTCTTTAAATAGCAGAATAATTTCTGCTTTAAGAGGCTATTTCACGAAACTATAAAATTAGCTTTCTCATCATTTTAGGTCATACTTTTCCCATCTTAATAGGCATACATGTCACCTAGGGGCGTTTTTCAATGCAAATTCCAATTCAATATGTCTGAATTGGGTGTGAATACTGCATTTCTAGTGAGTTTCTAATATTGAATCTGCAGCTCTGTGGACACACTACAAACAGCAAGTTTCAGGATGATGTAATTTGGTGAATGTAAATGGAAACAATGTATCACTTCCAATTAACAGGACTAAATCTACTATAATATGCATTTAGGAGAAGTCAACCTATTGGGAACTAAAAATGCTAAGCTATTCTTTTACGATCTAGCATGAAATTCATTGAAGTACTATAAAATATTTACAGTAAATAACTTACCCAATACTTTAAAAATGTTTTCTCAGCATATACTCAAAGTTTTCAGCATCATTTGTCAAATGTAACTTCTCCAAATTAAAATGATGAGAAACAACCTGCCTGTGAGAGGGCTGTTAAATGTGCCGACTTGTAATATAGAAGATTCTGTCTCAGAGCACGTAAGTATTGAAATTGTCATTAATAATTGGGCTGTGGATTTCTGCTTTTCATAACAAAATTTTAGTGACTTTAATCTGAATCGACTTATGTCTCCTTCAACAAAGAGAGGACATTGATAAAAATCAAATCAGCCATATCTTATAGCTTAATTATAAGACAATATAAAACCGCCAACAGGATGTAAATGAATGTTTGAAATCAACATCAATAGCTTCGAGTTCCTTCAGAGGGAAAGCAGAAGTACAAAAGTGAGCACAGTGATTTGGAGTCCTAGTGATGTAGAACACAGATAACAGTAACACGAGTTCATACTTATAATTACAGAAAAAGAAAGTTTGAGGAGAAAGATAAATAGAGAATTTTTTAAATTAAAAAAATAAAGTATAGATAGCTGTATAGTTATTTGGAATTCAATTAAACTGGATCTATATCTAATACCATAGACAGAATTACTTTAAGTACATCAGACATCAAAATATAAAAAAGGAAATAAAATATATGTGCAAGAAGAAAGTACAAATTAATTTCTTATAATCTAAAGATAATTTTTAAATAACAAAATCTAGCAGCCATGAAAGAAAATATAATCACCTACATTTTAAAAATATAGATTTTATCAGCTTCTTTTAAAATGAATGTATATCACATGCAAATTTAAAAGACAAAGTACAAGCACTCAGAAAAACAGCTAAAACATTGACAATACTCTTACAAATAAAGGAGAAATAAAAAGTCAGACTCCAGAAAAATGAACAATAAATGAATGGCGAATTCATGACAGAAAATATATACATGAAATACCCTTAAACATACAAAATGATGACCCTGCACTCATAATTTTAAAAAATAAATAAAACTCAATACCCTGAGATACTATCTGTTATGAGATTATGAAAAAGGTTTGAAGTATTAAGAACACATTTCAGCAAAGCTGTAGGGAAGCAATCTTAGCACATGCCTACCTACTGGAGAGACTACAGAGTTATAACTGGATTTTCCTACTGGCCCAGCGCTGGTGGTCTCCATCAGAATTCTCCTTTGCAAACATGAAATCTATTGTGATCTCCCTGACCCACTTCCTCTGGTGGTCTTCTCGGTGTTGGGAGACCTTTTACCCAAACCACCATGACCACCTCACTTGGACTCCGGTACCTCCTATGAGCACAACACCCCAACACGTGTCTCCCTCTTCACCCTCAGTGTACTCAAGCACCTACTGTGTTGTCCCATAGCTCAAATTTCTCCCAGCCCAACCCAGCCTGACCTCTTACAAACTGCTACGAATCTGGATCTCACCAAATATTTTTTTGGATTAAATTGTCAAGTGAAGGAAAATATAGTCAAGGAAGAAGAAAACAAAAAGTTTAAATATCACTTCTAGGAGAAATGCTTGGAATAGTGATACTGAAAGCATTGTTTTAGATAAATGTCAGTCTACTGGGATGTGGATTTTTGTTTTTTGGTTTTTTTTCTCTTTCTGTTGTAGAATAACAATCAGAGGGAAGAAGGGATCTTTGCCACTTCCAATCTAATCTATCATTTAAAAGTACAATCTCATGGAGAGGCAAGGGGCAGGCCTTCATAAGAAGACTCCTCCATGGTTCCTGAGAACTAGTGATTTCAGGGAAAAAAGAGAAATGAAGATTTTCTACTGATAATTCAGCCTCCAGCCCACAAACTCAAATGGTAGAGAGCCCCTCTAGCCTTCTCTCTGTCTCAGTCTCTGCCTCTCTACCTCTGTCTTCTCATTTTTTTTGTAATTTTTATTTAAAAAAAAGGGTAAGGTATAGTATTCACTTGGCTTTCAGTCCCTCCTTTATCTTGCTAATGATCCCCTTCCCCACTCCCATCCTGGAGAGGCAAGGGGCGGGCCTTCAGAAGAAGACTCCTCCATGGCTCCTGAGAACTAGTGATTTCAGGAAAAAAAGAGAAATGAAGATTTATTAATGATAATTCAGCCTCCAGCCCCCAAACTCGAGTAGCAGGAAGGCCCTCTAGCCTCCTCTGTCTCTGTCTCTTTATTTGTTTATTTTTAAAATTATTTTTGGCTGTGTTTTATTTTTCCTCTTTTTCTCTGTTTCTTTGTGTTTTTCTTTTCTGTCTCTCTCTGTTTCCTTTTCTTTTTCTTTTATCTCATCACTCTGCTCCTTAATCTCCATTCACTGTGTCTCTAGATGGATCTAAGGGAACCATAGTCAAATATTCAAATTCCATCATGGCTAACATATTCCTCAATATGCACTGAGTCTGCTGCACAAAGGGATAAAAATGGAACGGCAAAGAGATTCCAGATCACCTCCTTCTGCACACTCCTGAACTCTCAGATTGGACTTCAAGAATTAGGAAGAAATACACCATCTATCAGATGACTAGAAATCACTGCAGGGCCACAAGAAATATGGGGAAGCACAAAAATACCTCTCCTACAAGGGAAAAGAATAACTCCTCTTCATCCACAGACAGTTCAGTGGAAATCAAGGAAATGTCTGATAAATAATTTAAAATATTCATAATGACGAAGCTAACAGTGATGAGAGAGAAGAGAGAATGAATTGCGGAAGAGGCAGGAGAAAGAAGCTGATGAGTTTCAGGAGGTGAGGAAATTCTTGCATGCTCTAAGAAAGAAAATACACACTTAAAACAAGAATCAAATGGACCTATTAGAGATGAAAGCTATAATACAGGAAATCAAAATCTCCCCTGAAAGAATTAAAAGCAGACTAGAGTATACAGAAAATCAAATCTCAGATGTAGAAGAGAAAATCACTGGTCTAGAAAAATCCACCACAAAGACTGAGAAAATTGCTCCCAAAAATGAGAATAATATACGAGACATACTAGATACCACCAAATGTCCAAACATCCATATAATTGGTACCCCGAAGAGACTCATAAGGGCATTGATAATCTATTCCATGAAATCCTGCAAGAAAACTTTCCAAACCTATAGAAGCACTCAAAGATCCAATCCCAAGAAATACAAAGGACCCCAAATAGAATCAACCCAAGATCTTCTCCAAGACATATTATAGCCAGATTGACCAAAACCACAGACAAGGACAAGATACTAAGATCGGCAAGAGAAAAATGGCAAGTTACCTACAAAGAATATCCTATCAGGCTCACAGCAGACATGTGTTGGAAACAATGTGAGTGAGGAAAGAATGGGAAAATGTATTCCAAGTGTTAAGGGAAAAGCAATTTCAACCAAGAGTACTGTACCCAGCAAGATTATCTTTCATATGGGAAGAAAAGACAAGAACATCTTCAGATAAACAAAACCTGACAGAATTTACCAGCACCAGACCAGATCTCCAAGAAGGTCTCAAGCGAGTGCTATACCAGGAAAATTAAATACAGACACACAAAAGTAAGAGTTCAAAAACTAAGAAATGGCCAACTTAATCATTGGGACAAATCTGTACTTGAATATTATATCCCAGAATTTAATAGGGAAGATCAAACCACAACAGAAGATAAAGTACATGAGACTGAACTGGTGAAACAACATTTTATGACTTTTGACTAAAGCATTGTTGATTTTCTTCTAGGCTTTGTTTTCCGGTTTTTGGGATTTTTTGTCCTGTCTTGAGCTGTCAATAGGTTCATGTACCTACTATTTGAACAAAATCCTACCCTGTTTCCTGGCTTTAAATTTTAAGAAAATTTCCTTAGCATTTCTTTGATTTATTAAAGTTAAAACTGCTTTTCTTGAAATTACCAGCTGAACTTGCTATTGAAAGTAGTTATATTATTTAAGAAATTGTGTGATCTATAAAATGTAGGGGGAAAAGGATTGGGAAAAACAACTATAGACACCAGAGATAGTGTGGGAAGAGGGTGGGAAAAGGCAGAGGATCAGAAATAAGGTGTGTGTGTGTGTGTGTGTGTGTGTGTGTGTGTATAACTAGAAATGGAAAATTATTGATGGTAATATGTATGATTAAGCCACTAGGCAGTGTATTCTGGATGGGAAATCACATTCTGTATGCTATGATGATGCTTAGGGAATGAATGTAAATTAATTAATTAAAAAAAGTTTCAGGAAAAAAAAGCTCATGTAAATACATGTAATGGGAAAACTATGTATGAATTTCAAAAAGTTTTTGTACCAAAATAAATTCATACTTTAATTGTAAAAAAGTAAAATAAAATAAAGAATAATCTCATAATTATAAATCTATTTTAAAATTTAGTAGGGCAGTTTGACAATGGCTTGATAATGATATTAAAGAAAACATAATTTGAAGAACTGGTTAAGAAATTAAAATAAACATATTATATTACTAATATAAACTGGTACTTTCCTATTTTGTGTGACTAAAGTTAACCAAAGATAAGGAAGGGCTACACTCTCATCCTAGTCTTTAAAGCTAGAATGAACTATTTGGGAATAAATTATCAAAAAGGATGGCCCTGTCTCAGAGAATTAGTCATTGGAAAGTGTCAGGATAAGCATTTCCAACTACTTAAAATTAAATTTCCTTGAATTCATTGATTATATGATTTTATCATGTACATCAACTCAAGAGGAGGTACTGGCTCAGTTTAGATTTTTCCTCATGGTTTCTTCCATGTCAGTAAGTACAACTGATGACTGAATTTTTTTTTTTTTTTTTGAGGTTTTTGCTATAGAGCACGTGCACTCACCGGAAAGACAGAGAGACAGAGAGACAGAAAGCGAGAAATCACCCCCAGGGGGGATGGCCACACCACAATCCCTTCTCCTCCATTCTCCTCTCGGGATCTTGGGCACACATGAGTTTAAGTCACTGGATCCAGGACTTGAACCACGGTCAACTACATGGGAGTCCAGCAACATACCCATTATGCCAACTGCTAGTCTCCTGATTATTGAATTTTTAAAATAACATTATTGCTCTAAAAAATTTTGACTTTGAACATTTTTCTGAAAACAATACATTTACTTTAGAAAGTTCAGGAAACAAATAAATCCTATGTTTAGAATTCTTTGTTACTGAATTGTGATAAAGTGTTTTTGTAATTTTTGACTTACATTTTTTAAAAAAATACATTTAATAAATTAAAATAATGTTTTGGGTAAGATTCATAGAATGAAGAAAAATCACACATTACTTTTTTTTTTTTCTTTTTGTTTGCTTTATGGCACATGTACTCACCAGAAGGCCAGAGAGAGAGAAATCAACCCCAGGGAGAATGAGTCACACTGCAGTCCCCTCTCCATGCTCCTCCGGATTTGGGGCATGCATGTACACATGCCCGGCATATTTTCCAACTGCCAGATTTGGGACTTGAACTGTGTAGCTTGCCATGTGGGATCCGGCTACCTCAACCTCCACTCTACCTGCTGGCTCCACACATTATTTTTTATAAACTTAGTATTATTATTTTATGTTTAAGGAATAATAATTACATCGAGGAGAAATGTAATGAAATATTTACAAAGTAAAAAAAAAAGGATTCTCGTTTCTTTATGGTAATTTATCATAATAGAAGGATAATGCATGTTTCAAAATAATTATGCTTTGCAAATGGTTATTAAAACATGAATATTTATTCAAAGTACAAAAGCAATTGTCATTTCAGATCCTGAATATTATGAAGCAGAAAGAATGCTTTGGCTTCAGAAGAAAGGACAAATTATGCAAAAATGCAGTTTACTGTTTGTCACTCCTCAAAATTCTAAACACTGACAATGATTTCATTTAACATTTCATCTCATCTCATTATTTCGAGTAAATATACCTAAAGCTGCAATACCAGTGGGTTACAGATGACACTCGCAAAAACAAAATGTTGAGCTAGTGAGTGTAGTAATAAATCCCAAGTTAAATACTCCTTTGCCACTAACAAAGAGTTTTTGTAAGCATCTATTGTACTCAAGCACCTTGGGAAATTTTACCCATTCTCCCAAATGGAAAACTGAGGTTTAGCGAGATTCATGGCCTCTCTGCATTCAGGACCGAGTGGCCTCTTTGGGAAGCGCTGCCAGGTCCAGGCCCGCTGCTCTGGGCTTGCAGTTCCTCCCAGTACATCGCAATTCCCCCAGCATAAGTTAGCAAGTTAATTGATGCTTTTCTGTTCTATAAATATGAAGTCATGAACTTGAGTGTTTCTCTTCCCGTTAAAACTCTAAATTCTATAAAAAGCTCCTATTTCCAATCATTTTCAAGGACAGAAGACTTTCCTTATCTTGATAAAAATGATTTGCCATTTGTCTGCAGACAGAAGGGTGCTGCTTTTGTGAACTAATCTGACTCGTTCTCTTCAGGATTGAAACATGATTCATAAACCATGTGAAAAGCAAGTGTCTTCTTAGACATAAAGGGATGTGCATATACCATCTGTAACTTATAATGGACATTATGGAGGGGAGTGCTTCAAACCAAGCCCCTCTAAATTAGTGAAAAACGCTTTTCTTGAAACGCTGAGGCAGTTTCTCTGGGGTAGATGAGCTCCGTTGGGAGACTGGAGCTAAAATGCCATTGGGGGTTGCCATGGGATACATTTTGTAAGAGCATTTGCAGAGCAGATGGAAGAAAGCTAAATAAAGCATGTGCAGGTACGAAATGAGAAGTTTCCTATTTAATTTGCCATAAACAATAGAAGAACTTGAGCATTTGTCTATGAGAGAAGAATTCCTCCTGCCAGGGAAAATTGCATTTGGCATTTGGAAATACGATCCCATAATTGTAAACCTAATTTGTTGTAAAACTTGAGAGCGGGTTTTATAATGATGGGATTGTGGTGCTCTGCATGGAAATGGTTTCTAAGAACTGATTAAGTAGGGCAAATTAATATTGTATTTTACTAATAGGAATTTATACCTTCCTCTTTTGTATGACTATAAGTAAATCGAGACAGGGAACTAGTCACGACTGCCCTAAGATCTGAAGCTTGAAACTCTTCACAATGAATTACCAAAGGGAATGAAGAGCCTTTTAAAATTCTACTGCCAGTGGCCCTGTTTGCAAATTTGTTTCCTGAGCTGGCTACTCTGGGTAGCTTTATGGATGTACCATAAAACAGCCACCCTTTTAACTAGCATAACTCCTGAGAGGCCTTCAGAGAATTAACTAGCTTTACATAAAAATGTGATTTCCTACAAGAAGTCTGGGTATTGAATACTAGTATATGCCCGGCAAATTTATATAAAAACAAGCAAATGCATTTTGCATCTGCAATCACTCACTAGCCCTCACCAGAAAAATTATATGGGGATATTTACTTACAAATCCTATATTTGAACAGAATTACAAATTACTACTTTAAACATACTAATGTCTAACAGTAAGAAATCCTTCACAGTATAGCCGATAGAGCAAAATAAAAAAAAAAACCAAAAAAAAAAATCAAAACAAAATCTGTGGCTGCCTATGGGCTAGTAATATGTTTCACATTTCCAGAGACAAATTGTGGCAGTAAAGTGGATCATTCTTTCTTGCTCGCTTTGTTTTCCTCCCTCTCCTCCCCCTTCCCTCTTTCCACTTCTCTTCTCCTCCCCTGCCCTCCGCAATCTATCATACGTCTTTCATTTTCCCCTCCTCCCTCCTCTCTCTTTCCCCTTCTCTTCCTTCCTTTTGCTAGGATCTTATCAAGGTTTATACTTCGTGTTTGCTAGAGCTGCTAGCCCCTTTAAACTAGAACTTCCCCCAACGTTTTTAAACATGTTTTTAAAGGAGTCCCATGCTGTTTTCTTGTAGAACATGCTCTGTCCTGAATTGGTCTCAACTTTTTCCATTGCTTTGACATTGTTTACGTCCACCTTTGTGTTCTCACCCGGAATCTGCGGTGGGTGCTCTGCTGGCTACGGCTAAGTCGTGAGCGAGAACACATCACCGGTGATTCCTTCACACTGCCTCACCTCAGCAGGGAAAGTGGCCACTGCACCCCAGTAGGTAGTAGTGAGGCCCAATCACTAGTGCAGGCATTTGTCAGGGCGACCCAGCTGCCGTCCTGCCTGCACGCTCTCCCTGTGCCAGCTGCTCTGGCTCCCCTGGCCAGCATTAGAACCCCCTCCTTGGGTGTTCTAGCCTCTTCCACACCCCTCCCCGGGGCCACTGAGCTCCTGTTCTACCCTCTCGAACACCCTCAGCTGCAGCAGCTGTAAGGATTATAAACGCAGCCTTCCCATGACCTCACCGTGTGTCTCTGCAATCCAGCACCCCTCTCACTTAAAGATGTGTTCCAAATCGACCTCACAGAAGAACAGAGTAGAACAGTGATCAGTAGAGGAATGGGAAAGGTGAGGGGAGGGGGTGGGAAGACACTTTTGATCAGATACAAAATTAGAAATAGGTAAAAGGAATCAATTCTTGCATTCTATAGCACTGCAGGGTAACTATAGTTACAACTAATTAGATACTTTTGACCTGTATCCATTTTAATACCCAAAGACTAAACAATTACTGATTTCTTTAGCAAAATAAATCACTAGGCTTTTGGTAACAGCTGACAGAAGTGTAACGGAAAGAAGAAATAAACCTCTTGAAGTGTGGTGTGTGTCGTGGGCACATCCAGGTCACCCAGGCAGTGGGCGTGGCCCAGCGCCCTGGTAATCCAGGCCACCCCAGCCACACCCAGCGTCCATCTGCCTGCTAGCTGCGGGGTCTCCCACTCACTGGGGTGACCTACTACACTTTGCCAGAAAGACAAAGAACAGCTTCGGTCTGGAGGTAATCCGGTAGAGGCCACTTCACACGGCCTCATTTTCTAAATGGGTGCTGTGTGAGATGAAGGTGGTACTTTCCACTTTGGTCATTTCCTAGCGTATTGAAAGGTCCTCGAAGGCGTTTCATAACTCTACCACAGTGTCTGGGAAGTAGCAGGTATTCCGTTCAAATTTGTTTTCAAAGCCATTTTTATTCCGTAATCGGTTATGACCCTTGCCCTTTTGGGGTCATTATATTCTTTTTATCTTTCTAAAACCTTTTTAGTTAGATATTACAAAGACATTTTATGGATGGGTCAAGGGCAGCAATTTCTCCATCTCCTTCCAAATTGCTTTCCGAACACACTGCTACAACAGGGCCCGCCCTGATGTCGCTCTGCCAGGCAACGGGTGGTTGCCAGGGTTCCTGAAACGTCAAGGGCAATCTTCAAACGTGGCTGTGCTTTTTCATTATGCTAACACACATTTACATTTAGCTTTCTGTTGTAGCTGAAATCAGTACTTGCTAAAAAACATGTATTTTTTTTCCTGAGATAGTACGTGCTTACTTGAAGAACGTGTTTTTCCTGGTACCTAAGTGATTCACTTTTTAGTGCTTTCTCTTTTGCTAATTTGAAATCAAGAGAATGTCCCACAAGTATTTAGTTGTGTTCCTGCTCCCGCACTCAGAACACACGATAGTCACTGTACTCCAGAAAAACACAGTATAGAAATACAGGAGAGCCAGACCACATTATACGGAGGTTAAAAAAAGAAAATTTTCTTATTTCTATTTTAACTCTTGGAACTTTATCATAGGTATATGTTACAAACTGAAAAGCAACAGAAGACACAGGGAACGAAGCCTTCGGAGTCTGCAGAGATTCAACCTCAGAAAATACCTCATCTCCCAGGTTCCAGTGAACAATCGTTTCTCAGACAACTGAGGTGCGAAGCAAGTTGACCTGTCTCTGGAAGAAATCGAGGAAGAAAGCGAGACCCAGAGAGCTCTGTGAGGGCCGGGGTGCTGTTTGGGTGGAGTCGGGGCCAGCACCAGCGCACTTCCCTGCTCCCCACCGTACTTCCTTCCTGCTGCCCGCTTCTCACCCGGACAGTAAAGACGGGCGTCGTTCAGGTGGACGGCGCTTGGCAAATGTCCTTACGGCCCTTTGGCCTTGCATGTTCAGTCTTAAGGGCATCTGTCTCCAATACCTCCAAGAGGTCTTCAATGGAGAGAGCGGCGTTGGGAAGGAGAATGTGGAGAGTCAGATTGCTTCACTCTGAGCTGCTCTTTATCTAGGAAACTCAGTTTAAAAAAGCCCATTGGGTCACCACTGTATAAAGACTATTTCAAAAAACTACTTTTTTATTCCATTGTATAAAGACTATTTTTAAAAGTTGATTGATTCTTTAATTCCCAGCAGGATCCCCTCATTACAATTCACCCCCACCTCTGTCCCAGTGAGCTGGATCGCAGGGACACACATGTCCTGCAGTGGGGAGAGGCCCCAGGGTGCAAATCTACGACCTTTCGATTATGGGCCTAATTGTGTCACTGCTCTCCCAGCACCTGGCCCCTGTCACATAAAGGAGAATGGAGAAGGGACGGCAATGTGGCCATTCCCCCTAGAGGCAGTATGACTTCTTGCTTTCAGTCTCTCTGTCTCTCTGGTGAGTTCACGTACACACACACACACACACACACACACACGCTTTTAATTTTTTTTTTTTTTTTACTGCATCTATTCCCTTTGTTTACCAGAATTTTGGCTTTATGTGTTTAATCCACCTAATCAAGATTTTTAAGCACAACTCTGTTTCTTCTTTTTTACAAAAGAATGATTTTATTTTATTTATTATTTTTTAATTTGCTATAGGGCACACATGCTCACTAGAGAGATTGAGAGAGAGAAATTTAGAAAGCAAGTCACCAGCTCCAGGACTCAAACCATGATCAGCCATGTTGGAGGCCGTGCCCCATCCACCACACCACCTGCTGGCCCTGGCATAGCTCTTTCTTTAGCACATGAGGACAAGAAAGCCATTTAAGACAAAGACCTATTAAACAGATTATATATGCTACAAAATTGAGCAAATAATTATTATAAATAAATGTGTAGCTCACTGAAACACACATACACATTTAAGACGGCATGCTGGGAACTGTCGCTGCTGCTTTGCCCACGTCTTCTGTCGGCTTCCTGACTGATAGCCGTACGAGGCTGTCCGGGTCAGCGCAGTGGCTAGCTCAGGGAGGGGTTAATTGTCTGACTTGTGGTGGAATGAGCATTCTTCATAGTGTTTCAAGTCTCTCTTTTTTTTTAATTATTATTAACAAGAATAGTCTTCTTTGAAGTTCACTACTGACAGTTCTTATTAAACATCATTAATCATTTCCTTAGTCCTTAGAAAGGTAGTGGGAGTGGAAAGCCTGCTTAAAACATCACAGAATTTGAGAAATCCTCTGTCAAGTTAGAAACACGGGCATTTCTCTGAGAGGACCTCTGTGAAGTTTAACGCATTTTCCCCTTTATTCCTGATTCCTTGCAATTTAATATCAAATCTTAGTTTTATTATGCCTCATTAGGTTGCCACTCATTCCACCATCCCTACACATTAAGCTGTGAGCATGCTAGCATGGTGGTAAGAGTTACTCAGAGGAACCAGCGGTTGGCATAATGGTTACATCACTGGACTCCCACATGGGTGACAATGGTTTGAGTCCCAGATCTGGTGACTTTAAACTCATGCTGGGTGCATGTGTGTGAGTGCCAAAATCCCAAGAGGAGAACGGAGGAGAAGAGATTGTGGTGTGGCCACCACCACCACTACCACCACCACCACCACCACCACCACCCCCAGGGTGGATTTCTTGCTTCTTGTCTCTCTCTCTCTCTCTCTCTTTCTCTCTCTGTGTCTGGCAAGAGCACATGCCCTATAGCAAAAATCAATTAAAAAGAAAAAAACACCCAGGAGACAATAGAAAAGAACAGCGCTCGGTCTGGGGCGATAAGGATGGGAACAGACTGCACAGTGATGGACGCTCGGAGTCCAGGGTGAAGAGCCCCGTGACCGGGCAGTGAGCCGCACTAGGTGGTCTGCAAGCGTAAGACAAGTGGGTCTGTAAGCCACCCCCCCCACCCCCAGGGTGGATTTCTTTCTTCTTGTCTCTCTCTCTCTCTCTCTCTTTCTCTCTCTGTGTCTGGCAAGAGCACATGCCCTATAGCAAAAATCAATTAAAAAGAAAAAAACACCCAGGAGACAATAGAAAAGAACAGCGCTCGGTCTGGGGCGATAAGGATGGGAACAGACTGCACAGTGATGGACGCTCGGAGTCCAGGGTGAAGAGCCCCGTGACCGGGCAGTGAGCCGCACTAGGTGGTCTGCAAGCGTAAGACAAGTGGGTCTGTAAGTCACATGACATCGCAGACAGTGACTGGTGCCTGCCTGCTCCGGAGACGCCCCGTGAGGTAAGGTACTGGGGGCTATTATGGCCCACGTCTTCTGTCGGCTTCCTGACTGATAGCCGTACGAGGCTGTCCGGGTCAGCGCAGTGGCTAGCTCAGGGAGGGGTTAATTGTCTGACTTGTGGTGGAATGAGCATTCTTCATAGTGTTTCAAGTCTCTCTTTTTTTTTAATTATTATTAACAAGAATAGTCTTCTTTGAAGTTCACTACTGACAGTTCTTATTAAACATCATTAATCATTTCCTTAGTCCTTAGAAAGGTAGTGGGAGTGGAAAGCCTGCTTAAAACATCACAGAATTTGAGAAATCCTCTGTCAAGTTAGAAACACGGGCATTTCTCTGAGAGGACCTCTGTGAAGTTTAACGCATTTTCCCCTTTATTCCTGATTCCTTGCAATTTAATATCAAATCTTAGTTTTATTATGCCTCATTAGGTTGCCACTCATTCCACCATCCCTACACATTAAGCTGTGAGCATGCTAGCATGGTGGTAAGAGTTACTCAGAGGAACCAGCGGTTGGCATAATGGTTACATCACTGGACTCCCACATGGGTGACAATGGTTTGAGTCCCAGATCTGGTGACTTTAAACTCATGCTGGGTGCATGTGTGTGAGTGCCAAAATCCCAAGAGGAGAACGGAGGAGAAGAGATTGTGGTGTGGCCACCACCACCACTACCACCACCACCACCACCACCACCCCCAGGGTGGATTTCTTGCTTCTTGTCTCTCTCTCTCTCTCTCTCTTTCTCTCTCTGTGTCTGGCAAGAGCACATGCCCTATAGCAAAAATCAATTAAAAAGAAAAAAACACCCAGGAGACAATAGAAAAGAACAGCGCTCGGTCTGGGGCGATAAGGATGGGAACAGACTGCACAGTGATGGACGCTCGGAGTCCAGGGTGAAGAGCCCCGTGACCGGGCAGTGAGCCGCACTAGGTGGTCTGCAAGCGTAAGACAAGTGGGTCTGTAAGTCACATGACATCGCAGACAGTGACTGGTGCCTGCCTGCTCCGGAGACGCCCCGTGAGGTAAGGTACTGGGGGCTATTAGAGCTCTGTAGCTCCCTGGGTGTTGCCATGACCAAAGACAGACATCTACATGGCATGAAAGGAGCGAGGGTGTGGAGTGCAATCCCGTGGCATGCAGACTTCTCACCTCACTTTCCCAGTCACTCGGGTACATCTCTGGGAAAGAGAATCCATAGGAGGAATCGTACTAGTCTTGCCACACTCCAAAGGAATGGAAGACACTAACTGTCTAAATGATGTGTTCGCATCCAAAGGAGACATGCTCGTATTTGAAATCTGAACCACATGACAAGTTTTACCTTGTCAAAGACACTGCTGTGTTAATGCTGTCCCCACTCAATCCGCATCTCACAGGTCTCATTACATGCCTACGCGCGTTACTGTATTTCCTCAACGGCATCTATTGGATTTCAGTGCATTTTCTAATTTTAAAGTTGTCAGGACTTCCCTTAAGATTTTTCTTCCTCTTAAATAGACAGCGTTGTTATAGATGGGAATTCCAAAAAATGTCAAAAAAAAACATTCTGAATACAGTAATTGTGTTAATATATTTCTATGATAGATAGCAGAACATGACTGACAAAACTGGGTGATAAAATATATAACAGCTATGACATCAACAGTGATTAATAGCAGGGATCATTTAGCTATCAACATGCTTTCATAATATTAACAGGAAGTAAGTTTCGGATTTTTCAGCCAAATCCATGAACTAGGTTCAGGGGATCCATAGCTAATAATAGCTCTCTTTGCTTTTTCTGAATATGTCAAAATGTGTGTTCCTAGTAAAACATGTCATGTACCCTCTAAAAAATCACTGAATTCAGTAACTTAATTTTCAGAAGTACATTTAACAAGGTATATATTAGTAATGAAAGGGTAAATTCTAAACGTATGTACTATTTTCAGATCTCTGGGAAATATTTTCTCTACTTATAACAGCACTCAACTCTTCAAGTCACCAGAAGAACATCAACAAGAACTTGCAGATGATAAAGTCAGGACTTTCGTGGTAGACCTACTGCGGAGAGCTTTTGAGGACCTTGACATGAAGTGAGCACAAAATTAGAGACTCAGAGGCACACTCAGCCCTGGGGTTTCTGGAATTTACAGTCATTGCCTATTTCTTGGTTACTAGTTTTCCCCGGAGTGTCTCACTGTAAAAATGAGAAAGTCTATGAAAACCGCTCAGGGTCAAATCTCCATAGTGACCACAAATAACCAGTGTGCTATGGGAAAGTATTTTATGTTTATTAGAGGACTTACTGTAACAAGTGAAAAGATATATACTTTAAAATTTTGCCAGAGAGCATGTGTGCTCACATAAGAGACAGAGAGAGAAAGTGAGAAAGCAGCCCCGTGGGGGGATGACCATGCCACAATCCCCTATCCTCCATCTCTTCCTCCTTTTGGGACATTGGGCACACACACGTGTCTGGTATGCTTTTCAGTCTGGGTCAGGACTCGAACTGCACAGTCGGCCATGTGGGATCCAGCCATCTTAACCACCATGCCTAGTTAACCCCAAAATAATGTTCTTTTATTAAGCTCTTTTTCATCTACTTACTTTATTTATTTATTTTTACTGATCTCTAACAGGATTCAGTTTTTCTTCTATAATAGTAACCTTTGTTATTTTTTTTAATCCTAGAAAATAGAAATTCCCAAATATAAACTGAAGTTTTGTAAGCTTATCCTCTGGGCTATTTACATTTGGCATTGTACATACCACGAATCTGTCACTTTTCGATAGCATTGGCTAGATATTTCGTATACAGCCATGCCTTGGTATCTTCATGGGGATTGGCTCCAGGTCCCCAGAGGATGTCAAAATTTAAGGACGCTCAGACTCTATGTAACAGATCATAGGTAGTATTTGCATATAACCTATATACTTCCTTTCATTGATACTTGACATCATTTCTAGATTACTTATGATGTAAATAACATGTACATAATGCTATGTAAATAGCTGT
>NW_006160006.1:3536653-3647792 GCF_000334495.1 Tupaia belangeri chinensis | reverse complement strand
ATAATGACAATTAAAAAAGCACATGTTCAAGTGCAAGTACAACCATCAAACATCATGGGTCTCACCAGACAGCACATGTCGATAACAATGTAACATTTTCCAGCCATGGTTACTGAATTGTAGATGCAGAACCCACAGATAGGTGGAACCCACCATATTTGGTTCTTTCTCTTTGGTCTGACTCAAAGATACTTAATCCTCCAGACTGCCAAGGCAATGCTCACTGTGATAGCTAACCTTCCTGAGTACAAGCCGTGTGCAAAGCACTGTTCTGGAAGTTTTACATAAATTAAACTTTACAAGACACTATTAGGAAGCGCTCGTTAGCATCTTCACTCCATGGATGAAAACGCTGATGCAGGGAGTGAACTTGCTCAACTTGAGTCTCACCTTTTACACACCAACCTCGCCCCACTACCTCCACACCAGCCACCATGAGCATTAACGGTAATATACCAATAGCTTTAAAGTCTGTCACTATTCTTCAATAGCAATCATACACATTAGAGTCCACAGTGTCAGTCTCTTACTCATTTTCTTTTCTTTCTTTTTTTTTAAAAGATATTTTTGCTGGGAACCAGCAGTTAGCGTAATGGCTATGTCGCTGGACTCCCACGTAGTCAACCGCGGTTCACGTCCTGGATCTGGTGGCTTAAAACTCATGCCGGGCGCGTGTGCGTGCGTGCCCAAGATCCCGAGAGGAGAATGGAGGAGAAGGGATTGCAGCGTGACCATCCCCCCGGGGGGTGATTTCTCGCTTTCTGTCTCTATGTCTCTCTCTGTCTGTCTGGCGAGCGCATGCGCCCTATAGCGAAAACCTCTCCAAAAAAAAAGATACTTTTGCTATAGGGTGTGTGCGTGCTCACCAGAGAGACAGAGAAAGACAGATAGGAAGTGAGAAATCACTCCCCAAGGGAAGATGCCCACGCCACAATCCCTTCTCCTTCATTCCCCCCTCGGGAGTTTGGGCATGCATACAAATGCACCCGGCATAAGTTTCAAACTGCCAGGTCTGGGACGTGAACTATGGCTAGCCATGTGAGAGTCCAGCAATAACCATTATGCCATCTGCTGGTCCCGGATCTCTTACTCTGAAGGAACAGTCACACATCTGTGAAATGGGTATTAAAGCAATCGTTTCTGTCTTAGTCTAGTAATGAAGATGCATTCAATTCAAGAGTTCTGAGGAAGTACAGCCTTGTGGTAAGATGAACGTGGTATTTTATAAAACTGGAAAGTGTAGTTCATTGATAAACACAGAAAGTCTCAGAACCAAATAATCGGCAATAGTAAAGACACATGAACATTTGCCAGAGGAAATTCTGCTTTCTTGACTTCTAAAATACCTTGAAGAGAACCAGGAACGTGGTCACAGAAAATGATAGTATTGCACCTTTTGGTGTCCAAACTTAAGTAGACAGCATTGATCATTATAAATTTTTCTAAGTCTCATGTTCATTTACCCAGCACTTTTTGTGTAAGAAAAAGTGACATTCTATCTGCCAGTGACTCTCCCTAAGAAACAACGAAAGACCCTCCAATGCTGAATTGAAACAGCTGCCCTATGGAAAGGAAAAGAGAGAGAGTGCAAAGGGAGGGTAAGGCGATGCCTACCTTCTGTTGGCCAGGGACCTGGAAGGTACAGAGCGCTGAGTGGCAGGGGCCATGGGTTTACATAAGAGGAGAACAGATTTGGGGGCGGAGCTGCTCACCTGGCGGCAAAGGTTGCTTACTCAGAGCAGCAACAGAGAGATGGCGTTGGTTTGCAAATTCAAAGACATTTTAAGCAGAATGGAAACGGATGCTAGAGAAATAAGGTTTACAAAACACTATGGACAGGCATATGCATTTAATGGCTACTATAAATGCTAAAACGATCATATATATATATATATATACACATGATCGAGCATGAACTATCTCAACCAATAGCAAGAGAGAGATTCTAAATTAGACCTAGACCTACTCAGATTTCTGGATAACTGACAACCCCCAATAGTAAAGGCTTTTTAATTACTTTATTTTCTCAAGTAAAACCTAAGTCATAAACCTCAGAGCTGTTAACAGATTAAGGTCTCCATCTTCACATCAAGGCTTCCTCTGCGTTTCCGGATTTCCCACAGCGCCAGCATTCTCTTCCCACCTGAGGTAAAACAACCCCTAGATATTAAAGACATACATGTATGTGTGGGTGTGGGTATGAGCATGTATGGGGAATCTTCAAAAAGTTCACAGAAAAACATAAACAATTAGGCATGGATTTTTTTTTGGGGGGGGGGCACCAAAATAAACTCATGCTCTAATTCCATTTTCTGGGAGCCTTAGCATTTGACTCGAACCTATTTAGTACCCTATGCATCAAGGTTCTCTGCATAATTAGACTCTATATTACTAAAACCTGAAACTATATTCTTAGTGAATTTCTGGAACTGTGCACTGGCTGTAGACACTTGGCAAGTTTATCTCTAAGAGGAAAGGGAAAAATTGGGGAGAACTCAATACTGACGATTCCTCTTGGTTGTCACAGCAGGCCGCAGGGTCTTCCTGACTGGTGCTTTGCAAGTACCCTCTTCCCAGTGTTCTTCGGTCAAGGGCTTCTAGTGACTGTTCTTATCCACTATTTTAAGAATGCCCATGTCTCTGAAGTAGCTCATTTCTTTTCTATCTGATCAATCAGTGTTGATTTCTATCTGCTTCATCTAGAAAAGTCATGGTAAGTTTCTTCTCAATGTCTTTTGTCAACCACTTACCAAAAAAGAGCCCAATAAAGACACTTATTTAAAGGGAGCCCCCCCCCATTTTCTCCATGAAAGTGAACAAGTCTGCACACACCACACAGCACACCACACCAAATCACATTCCTTCTGCTCCTTCTGGGTTTGGGTGCTTTTTCATGAAATGCACCTTACAGCAAGTTTAGCTGTCTGACTCAAAAAATAAAAAGGCACCCTTCCCCTTGTGGTAGCAAAACCCGCTATTTCACCTAAAGGGTGCAAGTTTAGGTAAGATGGCACCTCCAGTAAAGTACAGATTCTTCACATACCTCCCCTAAAGGCACAGTGCAGAAATAACTGTTTAAAGTCACTTTTAGGAATAACCTTATTTGTCTCATATGGTCAATCACATATTGAAAACTAAATTTAAAAAGGCTTTTTAAAATGTAAGTGGGAGGGTGAGAGGAAGGAAATCAAGGGGAAAAGAAGCAAAACATTTAAGGGACACAAAAATGGAAAATTATCTGTTGATGATAACACATAAGATAATATCTTTAACTGGACTAATATACAATGTATTCATGCTGGGGAAATTCATTTTGCAAAGCTGTAATGACATGCAGTGATTGAGTATATAAAGAAATTGTATTGTATGCCTGCCCTCTTGATTCAGCCGTTTCACAATGTATACATTTTCAAAGCAACGTTGTATGCAAGACAAATGTTAAAGTCATTTTGAATTTAATTAAATATACAAAAGCTTACCTACAGAATTTTCATATTTGATAAAATTAACATTCACATTTAGTTTTGTAATAACCAAATGCAATAAAAATGTCAGAAGAATAGTCATGGTCTAAGGAGTGACACTTAGTGCTCTTCATCTGTGTGAAAAACACCTCACGACAATGACGATGCTCATGAATGCAGGTTAAAACACCCATGTGGGCATACACACATGTTTAACTACAGAACATCCATGTAACACAGTACCAAGAAGACACTAGAGCTGTAACTACCAGTGGGGTCTTTAACTGGATGCCAGCTCCCTGGAGTTGGCTCAGTTCTTGAATATAATTCCAAACCAAGTCAGTGTCAAACCTACCGACTAATGACCACAGATAATCCGGGACCCCAGAGACCCTGGCTAAGCCATCTGTAATTGCTAACGATGGCCAGCCATCTTCTCCCCGGCTAGCCAGTACTCCACTCCACCCTTTCCTCCTCCCTTTCCATTTGCTTTCTTTTAAGCGTTCGGTATACAGGAATCTTTAGGTGAATCTTGAGGGCAGCTTCTATGTTCCTCCTGTTTAATTTAATTCACTGACTGAAGCTGGAGCCCCTGCAGCATGACCATCCTCAAAAAGTAAATACCACTTGTCGGGATAACAAAAACGCTACTTACCAAGTTTTGACCATGGTTAAGCATGTTTCAAGCTCCTTAGAAAATTCTGGTTAACTGACCACCATACATTCACCAAGTTGTGAATAATCTTTTTTAAAAGAAAATATTAATTCCTATATTTAATTCTAGAAGATGCTAGAAAATATTGTTTACTGCATTCAGACCATCCGTAATAGTAAAAGAAAAAAGACACTAATGTTACTGTCTCACATACACACAGACATGTATGTATTTATATAAACACACACATACTTACACAGATGCCCCCAAGTGGCCTTCAAAAAACTCATAAAAATGCTTATTATGGGGTCAGCAGGTGACATGGAGGTTAAGGCACTGGACTCCCACATGGCTGACTGTGGTTCAAGCCCTGCACCCTGTAGCTTGAAAATCACACCAGGTGTGAGTGCGTGCATGCCCAAAATCCCAAAAGGAGAATAGAAGAGAAGGGACTGTGGCATGTTCATCCTCCCTCAGGGATGATTTCTCACTTTCCCTCTCACTCTGTCTCTCTCAAGCAAGCACATGCACCCTATGACAAAATTCTAAATAATTTTTTAAAAATATTATGAAAAAGCTATAGATTCAAAACTGTGTGTCCCAAATAAACTCATACTTGAATTTCATTTTTCTAAGAACTTTTTGAAGTCTCCTCACATGTGTATGTGTGTGCGCATGCCGACATCTGTGTAATCTCTCAACATGCTATTCATTTCCTATAGGCAAGACTATGTACAGGACATGCTCAGTATGGCCTCTGCATGCTAGCCCTCTCCAGCATTTGAAATATGAATTCTTATTACATCCAATAAATAATACCTCAGAAAGTATCAGAACATGGAATATGGTTCAGAGAGGAGAATAAGAAGATGTTCTCATGGTACAACTACCAGCGTGGGTCGACTAGCCCTGGAAAAGCTTAGTGTGCATCTTAGCTTTTCTGAGACAGTAGCTGCTTTTCGTGGCTTTTCTTCTTTTTAATCAATAGATTTCTTTATTATTATATTTTGTCTCTGTTTTATAAAACTGGTTCCTTAGCAACAGCTCCAAAGACTCCTTCAGTAAAACGCAGAGCTTATTAAAGTTAGGTCAGTAGTAAAAATCGTTTCTGGTCAGAATACCATGATCTCAAAGTCTTGGACATAAAGTCAGATAAATGAGAATATTCCCGAGTGTAGCAGAAGTGGAATGAGTGATTCAAAGAAGTACAAGCACTTGCCTGAATTGTGGATTACGGTATAGATTTCCAGATACTAAATAAATTTATGTCAAATTTTCCAACTCCTTATATTCAAACATCATTAATCATGGCTTTTATTGCAGTTATAAGAGTCTCACTCTGGCTTGGCCCACATAAAATATAATCCGATTTCCCGATTTATTGATGGAAATCTTTGCTCCTCAATAGGATAAATTATTTGTGCCCTGAGTTTTTCTATTTAGACACCGTGTTATTGCCTCATAAAACAACGTGATGGAACAGTGACTGCCAAAAACAGTAAAAGTGAGCAGTTGTTGGTTTTATTTGCATACAATTAGAAAGTGAAATTCCATTACTAAGTTAATTTACAGATTAATTCTTATTTAGAACCTGTCACAGAGTTCAAATATATAAAAGTTCATTATTAAATTTCAACTGGATACTAATGTATTTTGAGTGATTTGCTATTAACTTTATTACCTGAAAACTTTGGGAGCACCTAACATGTGGCATGTTTTGCAAATATTAGAGTGTCTTCAAAATGTCCATGGAAAATGCATATTAAAAAAATCACCTGCATAGATTTCAGTCTTTATCTGTACCAAAATAAGTTCATACTTTAATTTCATTTCCCCACGGACTTCTCAAAGTACCCTTGTGTTAGTGGCAACAAATTATAACTTTTTGTTACCATCTATTTCAGTAATGAGAACTATGAAAAGATTTACTGAACTGCTTTGATCAACTTTCCATCACTGACACCAGAAGACTCTTTTCAGAGGTGGTTCATAAACGATTTCCTCCCTAAGCACCAAGGGCTCTTAGTGACAGGCAGCCTCTGGGTCCTAGTGTCATCCTAATTGAACTGAATTTCTAAAGGTGAGACCCCCACCAACTCTACATTTTAAAAAAGAACTCTTTAATTTTTTTCTTTTTTGAGAAGTTTTGCTATAGGGTTTGTGCACTTGCCAGAAAGACAAAGAGAAACAGAGAGACAGAAAGTGAGAAATCACTCCCAGAAGGGATGGTCACGCCGCAATCCCTTTCTCTTCCATTCTCTTCCCAGGACCTTGGGCACACACGCACACACACCTGGTGTGAGCCTAAGCCACTGGGTCTGGGACTTGAACCACAGTCGACTACATGGGAGTCTAGTGACATAGCCATTATACCAACTGCTGGTCCCAAAATAAGAACTCTTAATTTTATTCACACTAAGTTTTCATTTAAGTTCCTGATGATAGTGACAGTTTCATGTTTGCCTGTAGATCCTCAGTGTCCATTAAAAAATAATAATAGTGATAATAATAATAATGTCTGGACTCAGTTGGGCCCTGCTGTGATGCTGGAAGCCATGTGGGGGACTCTGGGCTCAGTTCCCTGGTCTGTCTGAGCATGGCAGGTGCATGGGCATGCCTGTGATCCTGGCGGCCTGTAAGGCTTGGGGGCAGATTGAGGCATGAGGATCTGGCCCAATGTCTGTCTTTCTGTCTCCATCTCATGAAGGAAATGAACTTTTAAAAATGTTTGATACAGGGGCCAGCAGATTGTGTAATGGGTACATTGCTGGACTCCCATGTGGTCAACCAAGATTTGGGTCCTGGACCCAGCGGCTGAAAACACACCAGCTGTGTGTGTGTGCATGCTCAAAATCCTGAGAGGAGAACAGAAGAGAAGAGATTGCAGCATGGCCATCACCTCTGTTTGGCGATTTCTCCCTTTCTACCTCTCCAGCAAGCACACACTCCCTATAGCAAAAATCACTCTGAAAAAAAAAAAAAGTTTGATACATAGTCCCAAACTACTGTCCAATTATTTGACAAAATTAGCTCTTGCTTCAATAGAAAAATGAAAGAGAACTAGTGTCAGTGGAGAAATGAAGAAAAATCAATTTTTTGTCTTTTTATGACAGATGAATAATGTCCCAAGTCCCCCCTCCTAACTGAGGAACCGTCCTGACTCTGCCCACATGCCTGTTATGCGCCTATTCTGAAGACTGATACCACTGGAAGGGCTGAGGCTATCTTGCTGGATCCAGTATCTCAGCACAATACTGGCTTCACAGAGAAAGGAACGGATGTTTATTCAGAGATTAAATGACTTGAGGACATTCTGCACCTAAATGAAGATGCCAGGACCAGAAATCAATGACTAGCTTTCAGTTTAAGTTTTTTCCTCTACTTCTGCTGACTCTCCAATTGCTTTTTATTTCTCTAATGTAAATTCACATATAAATGAACTCTTTTTTCTACAATTGAAAAATCTTCAGAATTAAAATATGTAACACAATATCAAAATGATGCATGGTATACTTTACATGTTACATGATATCCTATGGTACTTCAGAAAGTTCATGAAAAGTGAAATTAAAAAGTAAGTTTATCTTGGTGCAAACATTTCAAAATTTATGCAGATTTTTTTTTAATTAGCTAGGGATACATACACTTGCCATAGAGAGACAGAGAGAAGGCAAAGCAAAAAAGCACCCCTTGGGGAGAATGGCCATATTTCAATCCTCTTTGCTCCATTCTTTTCTCAGGACTTTAGGCATACATGCACATGTGCCCAGCATGCTTTTAAAGCCTCCAGGTCCAATTCTTGACCATGCAGTTGGCCATGTAGTTGACCAGCTGCCTTAACTACCATGCCGCCAGCTGGCCCAGAATTTGTTTATAATACATATTTTCTAGGCACCTTTTGAAGTTCCCTTCTATTTATATATTTAATTTATATATTTAATAAGTTTAAAATTAGTACATTGGAAAATGGTAGTTCTTTAAATTGATGTTAATATAATCATATTTATTTAGATATGACAATGTCTGGGAAAAACATTACTCAGGATTCATAAAACCTTTTTAAAGAAATTGGAGGCAGCTTTGTAATTTTTGAAAACAATGCAAATAGCTCTACTTAAAGAACAATTCCATACACCTGATTTATTCCACTGCATATGGTACTTGTTTCCTAGGCTACCATAACAAAATACTGTCAAGTAACTGGAGGAAAGCAATAGAAGCACGTTGTTTCATGATTCTAGAAGCCTGAAATCAAGATGGCAGCAGAGCTGTTCTCCCTCTGAAGCCGGCATCTTTTAAAATGTTATATTCAAAATAGTCTATATTGTTATTTTTATTATTGTTAGATGATACAAAATATGAATTTTAGTAGCTACCACAAGTATTAATTCTAAAGAAGACTTTCTTATTTTTAAATTCTACATTTCTGTCACAAATATAATATTAAAATTTCACTATTATAACCTGAATTTAGATTTCTGCTGTGAATACCGAAATTAAAACATTCTTTCACTTCAAAAGCTATAAAATTCCTATTGCCAGAAAAATAACTAATGTTTTAAAACTTTGGATGTAATATTTTTATGTTATATTTCAAATAAGAGAGATGGCATGATCCAAAAGAGCATGTGAATTCAGCCTTGATAGCCCGGGCTCTCTCGTCTCATTACAGAACCCCAACTGATAGGCGTCCTTTCATAGCTATTCAGCTTATGGCATCACTTCTCCATGAATCTTGTAAAGATTAACCCACGTAAAGAATTTTAAAGATCAGAAAGCATGTAATAGATAATGGAAGACAGACCCCACAATTAAAAGACATGAAAGTTCAGTTTCAGTAAAAGTAAAATCAACTCTGAATCTTTACAAAATCTGCACACCTGATACAAAATGACAAAAAGATAAAGAATGAAATGACGACTTTTGATTCCCACCATTGGGTTGACAAGGTGCACGAAGCAACCATCCAATTGAAACCAGTTACTGATACAGGAAAGACACTTGGAGAGGTGTATTCTTAGATCTATGTGATTGTTAAAATAATAATAACAAGGCAATACTCAGATGAAAACCTAACTGAAAGTGAAAACAGGATTGGTGATAACTTTCATCTCTACGGTAAATTAGACCTCGTGAACTGGAATTGTTTTCCTCACAGGCTTGTGTTGCTTAAAGGTAAGACACAACACCTGGGCTCCTTCACATAGACTATCTATAAGAAGAAATCCACACTGGAGAACTGGGCCCCCAAAGAGCTGTAAGCATAGTGTATACATACTTAGATGAGCTGCCTTGCTGTTAAGGGTCCCAGTCGTCAGCCACCCTTCATATGGTCCAAAGTCCAATGCCCACTTCTTATTTATGGTTTACTGAGGGACTTGGCAGAAAAAACAAACTAATCCCCTAAAGAAATCATCTTTATCTCAGAAAAAAATGCTACAAATAAAACTCTAAGAAATATAATCTCACATTCAGAAACTCATAGAACACTAAAAGAAAGTATAATCAAGAGCCAGTGAAAACAACTGTCTGCAGAATCAAACCTGTGAAGACTTCAGATATCAAAATTATTAGTCAGCATATCCATTCTCCTCTTGGGATCTTGGGCACGCACGCACACGTGCCCTGCATGAGTTTACACCCAGTCTGGGACTCGAACTGTGGTCAACTACATAGGAGTCCAGCAACATAGCCATTATGCCAACTGCTAGTCCCAGAAAGTTATATACTCTAGGATTACTCTTTTTTATTTTTAAGAGGGTTTTAAAGGTTTTGTGTTTGTTTCTTTGTTTGTTTAAAGGGCGTGAGGAGGACTTGAATTGCGAATTGCCTGATGACCTTATATCCTGCTTATTTCTTCACCCTTTGAGATGATCAATTAAGCTGATCTCAGTCTTCTTTCTATTGCTCCTCCTATCCCAATACACCAAGCAGCCACTGGGCCACCAGAGGCATTATGGAGTGTAAAGCATAACAGTGGAGGGGTGAAACCCCATTGCAGTTGCTAGTTTCCTTTCATGTTTGCTTGAATTTATTATAGTACGAAAGTATAGAGGCTGAATATGCTCAGCAAATAATGCAGCAACACATTTTCAAAGATTTTTTAAAAATTAATTCATGCAAAGAACAGAGACTGACAGGCTCAGCTTTTAACAAGATACACTCTCACTGGAATTTGGGATAAGAAATTCAAAGAATTTTATGCCTATCAAAAATCAACCTGGGGACAGAATTCCATCAGCTTAATCAGGATTCTTGCCTTTGAAGTGCTCTTTTTGTCTCTTCTTGCCTTTTTCTCTGACATCCTTATTTCATGCAAAAGATGATAAATATATAGACTCATTGGGTGAGCTTTTTCATGCTAATAAAACTCTATCATGGTCCAGATGAAGTGCAAAGTTAATGGATTTTCATTATTTCCTCATACATAAAATCAAAAAACTTACATGAAAATGCAATTTAAAAATACTTAACATTTGATAAAGTTTAGCATTATTTTATTGGCAAAACTGTTAACATAATAAAGGTCATTTGTAAAAAAAAACACTCAACTAATTTCATAATCAATAAGGAACAAGTGAGAGCTTTTATGCTAAGATGTGGAACAAGACAGGGATGCCCACTCTCACCACTTCTGTTCAACATGGTATGAGAAGAACTAGCAAAAGCAATCAGTTAAGAAAAAGTAAAGGCATCCAAAATGGAAAGAAAGAAATAAAATTATTTCTATTTGCCTATGACAAGATCTCACATGAGAAAAACCCAGAGATCCTCCTAAAAAACCTGTTTGAATGAATATACTCAGTAAACTTATAGCATACAAACCAACATATAAAAATCAGTAGTGTTTCTTTACACAAATAACAATCTTGATGAAAAACAAATCAAGAAAACAATCCTATTATAATAGTACCAAAAAATAAAATAAAAGGGGCCAGCAGGTGGTGCAGAAGTTAAGGTGTTGGACTCCCACACGGTTGACTGCGGTTTCAGTCCCAGACCTGAAGGCTTGAAGGCATGCCCAAAATTCCAAGAGAAGAATGGAGGAAAAGGTATTGCAGCATGGCCATTCCCCCAAGAGGTGATTTCTCACATTCTATCTCTCTGTCTCTCTGGTGAGTGCATGGGCCCTGTAGCAAAAATCTCTCTCATAAATAAATAAATAAATAGAATATCTAGCAATACAGTCAACTGAAGAGGTGAAAAATATGTTCACTGAAAAGTACACATTGATGAAAGATATTGAAGAATACACAAATAAATGAAAATATATACTCCATGTTCATGAATAGAGAGAATGAATATTGTTAAAATGTGCATACCACCAAAAGCAATACATAGGTTTAGCATAATTCCTATTAAAATTCTAATTGTATCTTTCACAGAAATAGAAAAAAAAATCTAATATTTGTAAGAAACTGCACACACCAAAAAAAACAAAAACAAAAAACAAAAAAAAAAAACAAAACAGAAAAACCACAGAGCAATACAGAGAGAAAAAAAAAGTCAGGGACATCAAATTTCTTGACTTAAAATTATCTTACTAAGTTGCAGTAATCAAAACACTATGGTACTGGCATATAAACATAGACCAATGCAACAGAATTCTTTTAAAAGCCCAGAAGTAAACCCAAACATATATGAGCAACCATTTTGACAAGGGCACCAAGAGGACACAATGGGGATGGGATAATCTCTTCAATAAATATATAATACTGGAAAAACTGGATTTCCATGAACAAGAGCAATTTGGATTTTTATCTTATGCCATACAGGGTAATCTACTCAGAATGGATACAATAACTGAATCATAAAACACCTAGAAGAGAACTTGAGAAAAACACTCGTTGATACTGGCCTTGGCACACTGATTTTTCTTTCTTTTCTTTTTGGATATCACACCAAAAGCTCAGGCTACATAAACAAAAATTTATAAATGAGACTGCATCAAACTAAAAAGCTTCTGCGCAACAAAAATCAACAAACTTGAAAGGAAACCTATGAATTAAGAGAAAAATATTTACAAACTACATATCTTTTAAGAAATTGGTCTCCAAAACCTAATTATCCAACTCAACAGCAAAAGAAACTAGGAACTCAAAGCTCTGTGGTGCAGCAGTAATTTGCTGCTCAGGAGAAGCTGGATTTCACATGGTGTCCATGTTTAGAGTCCCCACCCTGGTCAGCCTGAGTCATGCCTGGCATACAGATTCAAGTGTCCCACATTCAATGGGCTGGAGGACTGGGAGAAGGGGACTGCAGAATGACCAAACCCTGTGGAATGTGCTTCTCTTTCTCTTCCATGAACACACATGTGCCCTATCATGAATATAATTTTTTTCTTAATGAAGAAAAAATAATTTTAAGTGGGCAAAGGACCTAAATGCACATTTTCTCCAAAGAATACATACAAATGCCCAACAGATACATAAAAAAAAATTCTCAATATCACTAATTACCAGGGGAATATAAATAAAAATCACTATAAGATATCACCTCACGTGTACTATTACCTATGCCTCCCCCAATAGCCTCACACAAATGTCTGTTATTGAAAAAAAAGAGGAAATAAATATTAACAAGGATATAGAGAAAAGTGAACCATAGAGAATTGTTGGTGGGAATGTACATTGACACAGTTATTATGGGTAGTGTAGAGATTTCCAAAGAAATAAGAACATAGAACTACCATATGACCTAGTGACCCCTCTTCTGAGTACATGTACAAGGAAGATGAAATCGCACCTCATAAAGGTGTCTGCACTCCCAGGTTCATTGAACAGTCAAGATATGGAAACAACCTAAGCGTCCATGGATAGATGAATGGATAAAGAAAATGTGGTAAATAAACAAACACACACACAGGAATATTAAATTCAGCCTTAAAAAAGGAGATCCTGCCATTTGCCACAACTTGGTTGGACCTGGAGAACATTACGCTAAGTAAAATAAGCCAAATACCAAAAGAAAAATACTGCATGATTAATGATATGTAGGCTACATATACATGTGTGTATGTATGTACATGTGTGTATACATGCATGTTCACATGTACATAGACATATGTTTGTGTGTATGTGTGTAGAGAGAGCATGCATATGTGAGAGAGAGCATATGCTCAAACACACAGAGAGACAGAAATAGTGGTTACCATGGGAAGAGGGGGCAGGTGTAGAAAAATTGGGGAGGCATAGGTAAAGAACACAAAATAGCATGTAGGTAGGATGAACAAGTTTTGAAACATAAGGCATGTCATGAAGATTGATGTTAGTAAAAGTAGACCATTTTAGGGATTTTTGTTAAAAAGGTAAATTTCAGCTGCTCTTGTCACACACTAAAAGAAACTAATGTCATAGCTATGTTAATCTGCTTCATGTTGTTAACCGCAAATATATATAATAAAATTTGTTTTGAAAAATAAAAATTAAAAAAAAACTAAAGCTAAGGACTGTTAGCCTAATCAGATTCTTGCCTTTGAAGTCCTCCTTTTGTCTCTGTGCCTTTTCCTCATGCCCTTCTTTCATGCATGAGATGACAAACATATAGGCTTGTCGGGTGAGCTTGTTCATGCTAATAAAATTCCATCACAGTCCAATGAAGTGTGAAGCTAAAGACTTTCATTATTTCCTCCCTTATATAATCAAGCTATCAAAAAAATGTCAAAATGCTGGGTTTTTCAAAGACAGCCCATAGATTATGAAGGAAAAACTCATCTTTCCACTGGTGTTTGGGCCAGCCCTATGGAGCATTGCTTAATCTCCGTGTGGAGGAAACCAGATCCCACATGGCCACAGAGATGAATCCCAGCCCCGTCACTTACAAGCACCCTAGTCACATGTACACACATGCCTAGAATCCTGACATCAAGGAGGATTGGAAGAAAGGGACTTGTAGTATGACCATGCCACAATGGGGAAAGCGTGCTTTCTATTTCTTGTGCACACGTGTCCTCTAGTATTAAATAATAAATAAAATAAAATAAAAAGAGCAACAAAAAATTTGCCCTTAAATTTTAAATGTGTTCTGTGGTATAATGGCAAATTGTAAACTTCTAAAAGATGTATTGAATTTATTTTAAATATATGTCACATTAAATAGTTATGGATACAAAGCTTTCAACACATTTCTGAAAGTATTTACTGAAAAATTAAAATTACACAAAACTGTGACTACCCAGGACTGTTGGCCATTGGCACCGTACTGCTGTACCCTGAGTAACTCAGGTCAGAACTCAACCTTTTCATCTTGACTTGAAAGAATGTCTCACTCACTTAATAACCTATATATCACTTTCAGCCAAAGAACATAGCCAAGCAATTTAAACCACTTGGTGAATTAAAAACCCATCACCTCTGCAAAATATGCATTTACCCTTCACTTAACTATAGTAACTCATGTGTCACTTTCTGGCCAGGTTTTCTTACCCCTTACTGGTTCCTCTATTTCCATCCTGCTTAATTGGACTCAGGTGTATTTTGAAAGCCAAAATTTTCAGCTATCTTCCCATAAAGGCAGATGTCCAGGAAAACCCAAAAGAATAAACCAAAAAAAAAAAAAAAAGGATCGCACTTTAGCTCCTATGCATATAAGCCAACTCCTTGCATCAAAATGTAAATGTTCATATTTTGATGGAAATAGTAAACTCATTCTGGGGAAAAACTCTGTGTGCCATTTTAAGGGTATAATGAACAGAACTGCTTGGTGATGGCTGCAAAAAGCTGTAGTGCATTTTACACTGGCATGTTTCCTCGTGAAGGTGAGCAGACATTAACTGCCTTTATTGCCTTTAAAGTATCTTCAGAATTTGTGATAAATGGGTGGCAAATGTTATAACTTGACTTTTCTCCTCCTGTATACTCGGTTTCACCAGACATTCATTATTATTGTCATCGATAATATTACCAATAAGTGTTTATTGAGGTCGCATGGTAAAATGCAACCTCCTGAGTCTGACCCCATGTGGGAAGGTACCAGGTTCAGTTTCTGTCCAGAGACCTCCCTATGCACAACAGGCACACGCACGCCTATGATCCTGAGCTGGCAGAACCTAGGCGTATCAGTGTGAGGACCCTGTTGGGGGTGCTGTCTCTTTGTCTTCCTTACTCATGAAGGAAATGAACACATTTTAAAAGAGAGAGAGAGAGAGAGTTCATTGAACTTGTGGCAGGGGAAGTGTTACATCTTCTCAATCACTAGGGTTTTGAAGATTAAATGAGACATGTATATAACCATGCCAAGCATGTAAGCACACAAGCCTTTAATAAACTTGAGCACACTTGCAATTCCTTCCCTGAAGAGCCCATAGTCTCTTAGGACTGCCCAATCAGTCCTTGGCCAGACTGAGATACTTGTATGGTTATGCGGGAGAAGTGCTCCTAACGGTGCTTAGGAGCAGAGCAGGACAGAGTGATTTAACTATGATTAGAAAAAATTACACTTAAAATGAAATTGGAAGCACATGTGAATGCTAACTACATGGCCTGAAGAGATTTATGTGAAACTGATGGAACAGACCCCTGTAGACGTGAAAGGAAACGTGACCCAAACACTGGGGGAAGCCATTACAACGTTGGCGTGAGAAACGCATTCGTGTTCACAGGCCACGTATGTTCATGAGTAATTGTGACGGTGCCTATGTACTCAGATAAAGGTGTCAGAGAAAATCTGATGAATTCATTTAAAATTACGTAACTGTTGTTGGAAGAGATCCCAAATTGGAAAAATAAATATTTATCGTTTCATAGTAATCTGTCTTTAAATGTTTATTCTTTAATTCAATAAATGTGGTTAATTGAATGCTGAGTATAATTAGAGCACCAGGAAATCCACGTCTTAATGCATGAATTTGCATGTCATAGTCTTTTGTACTTTTTGTAAATAGTTCCTGTTTTACCACTTATTTTAACAGTTCTCTTCCAGTCTAAACACGGAAAAGCTTGTCAATGCCATCCTCCTAAATGTTATGAAGAGCACATAACTACGAGATGTTTCCATCACCATAATTTACTCTTGACTTAGAAAACTAACTCTCTAATGAAGCAACAGCAATGATAATACAATAGGGTTATAATAGATATATTATGTACCTGCTTATGTCTACCCACTTTTAAAGTACATTGCTCAGTGTCCATAAATCATCATGACACTTATCCTGTTTAAGAAGCAAATTAATTGAGTAGATGTTTCTAGAAATTATTTCTCCAATAACAGTTAATTTTTTTTCAATTATCAGAACTATATAACTATACCACTGAAAGAAAAAGCCAGAGTACTTTATTTTTTTTCAATATTTAAAAAGGAAAGAAGACAAATTTCTAGAATCTAAAGCTTAACAAAAAATTAAGTACATTTTTAATGAATAATAAGTTTAAAAAATAAAACTCATCGAGTGCCTCTGTATGTATACTCTTCTTAATAAAATGCCTCCTTGCATTGGAAATGAGAGTGGAAAAACAGAAACAAACCCAAGAGCATTAAGCCTTTAAGCTTTATTTTTCAAAAATTTCCCAACCAATAAGCAGATCTGAGGTTAAAGAAACAATAGCGGGACCAGCAGTTAGCATAATGGCTATGCTGCTGGACTCCCATGTAGTCAACTGCAGTTCGAGTCCTGGGCCCGGTGGCTTAAACTGACACCGGGCACGTATGCATGTGTGCCCAAGATCCTGAGAAGAGAAAGGAGGAGAAGGGATTGTGGCCTGGCCATCCCCCCTGGGAGGATTTCTTGCTCAAAAAAAAAAAAAAAGAAAAAGAAAAGAAACAATAGCTACAGCAAGCCCAACATTTCTCCAGTTTTTAGACTACCCTATTAAGAATGACATTCTAGGGGGTAGCAAGTAGTTTGGTGGTTAAAGTGCTGGACTATTCCCACATGACTGATTGCAGTTCAAATCTTGGACCCAGCAGCTTGAAAATCACATCAGCCACATGTGAGTGTGTGCCCAAAAGCTTGAGAGGAGAATGGAGGAGAAGAGATTGTGGTGTGGCCAGGGCCAGCCCCCTCTGGGGAATGATTTCTAACTTTCCTTCTCTCTCTCTCTCTCTCTCTCTCTCTCTCTCTTTCCTCTCTCTTTTTCTCTCTCTCCAGCAAGCACACATGCACTATGGTAAAAAGCTAAAAGAAAAGAAAGGAAAAAAAATACCTTTTTTTGTAGTTACTCTGAGATATAGAATAAGTAGTTACATTTACCTTACTGTATTTTATAAACACTAGAAATTATTTCTCTGATCTATCTGTAATTGTATTTCCACTGATATTCCATTTGGTTGGGTAGAATTAGCAATTGGCTCTGTCTATCTTCCTTGCTCCATGATGTCTACATCATAAGTCTCTCCAACTGCTGCTGGGCTCTCGTGGGGTAGAATTAAGAGGCCAAGTCAGGGGACCAGAAGATGGCAAAGCAGGAAGAATAAGACACTCTGCAAGGTGGACACACGTGAGCAGGGTTCGGGTCTGAGTCCCTCAGACTGCCCTCAGCATGGAAGGCATGTGCACATGATCTGGAGCTGGCTGTGGGGGCAACCATATAGTCAAGACCCTATTTGGGATACTTTGTCTCTTGCTCATAAATAAATAAATAAACACTAAAAAATGTGTCAAATTCTATCTGCTGTGGTCTAATTTGGAACCTTTACACTAATCACTTCCATTAACCCAAACTCACTCCATTCTTGTGTACCCTGTGGTCTTCCGTCAAGCTTAGTTTTCCCTAGTACCTTCGAGCGGGAGCTGTGGTTTATCTCTGTGACTTCATTCCTTTCCCTAGTGCCTAGAACAGAAGACTTGTTAACTGGATAAATAAAATTGAAACCTATACAAAAATCCAATTCTTATTTATGAGATTACAATCACTTTATGGGCAGCAAACACTACATCTTCTCTAGTAGTCACTGAAATGTTTGTTGAATTAGGATGAGTGTTAGAAAATAACATTTCCTGAGCACCAGAGGCCTAAATTAGCTTCTCTCATAGTGAATTAGTGTAAAGCTTTAGGTCTTACCTACACTTCACAGAATATCATAAGCTCATTGAAGTTATTAAAGTTTTGGGGCCAGCAGGTGGGCTCAAGATTAAAGCATTTTGATCTCGCATGGCTGACCCTGTGATTCGTGTCCCAGACTCAGTGTGGATGCAATGGCTAGAAAAATCACACTGGGGGTGTGTGTGTGTGCACATCCAAAGTTCCACGAGGAAAATGGAGGAGAAGGGATTATGGCATTGCCATCCTCCTGGGGGACAGTTTCTCCCTTTTCACTTTCCCTCTCTGTCTCTCTGGTGAGCACATATACCTTGTAGCAAAACTTAAAAAAAGAAAAAAAAATAAAGTTTTGTTCTATCAGCACATCAGTGCTGGCCCTTACATGGACTAGCACTGATATAACAACATGTCGTCAGAAGAGCCGTGACACATTCTGGCTTAGAAAAACACGTCATGCGTTTTCCGATGATCCAAGGCCCATAAAGGGCCCAAAGCAATTTTTAGGTTAAAAGTCAATTTGTCTGTTCCAAGTCTGTAATTTATAGCCAAAAAGAACATTGGGTCATAGGCAGACCCTTGCAAACTACAGTGACAGAGGAAGTTATTGTATTCTGCTTTCCTACTAGTTACATACATCCCTCTTAGTTACATACATAGGGACGCACAATTTCATTACCTCCATCTCCACACAAGATTACCTTTTTAAGAAAATTAAAGATCAAAAATTAAGTTTAAAAAATGTATGGAAATAGTTTAAGCTGACTGTAGGAGATTTCATATTTTTTATATTGGATGGATAACTACACATGGGACATTTTTTCAACTGTCACTACCTATAATATTGGGTCGTCGGAAAAGTCATGATGCATTGTAGCACAGAAAAATAGATCATAACTTTTACGACTTGAAAAAGCTGGTCAGTATTTCCTTCTGCATTCAGATAAGAACATTCAAAGATGGGTAAGTGTTTTTCGCCAGCACATACTGAGGCTGTGATGTGCCAGCCTAGACTTTATATGTGACAAACTCAGAGATGCAGGAAACAGCACAGGAAGAGAGGTGAGATGACACGCAACCTCCTGTGTCAACGCTGATCTGCTTCCCACAGCGCTCCCTCCCTGGCTGCCAATCACACTAGCGAAAGGATGGTGTATTAGTAATGGACTGACTGTCAGAAAAGTCATGACGTATTTCTTTCTATGCAAAAGTGAACCATAAGTTTTCCAACAACCCAATAAATACAGAGCTAAAGAAAATTATTTCTGGGAGATGTGCTTTCCTTTTTAACTTCTTTTCCTTCCTAGAATCACTCGGTAAGCACTGTGTACTAGATATAACGCTAGTACACATTTGGTGGTGTCAGAAAACAGGAAGGATTTCTGAGAGACTACAGTCACACCTGTAAGGTACAGCGTGGACGGAGATTAGAAAGGCTGGAAGACCAAGCCAGCCTCACTGCTGGACCTGCTGAGGCTGCGTCCCCGCCTTCACTGCCGGGGTGCAGAACATGTCAGTAGTCACATGTTTTTACCAAGCTTATGTGGTTTGACTTTCCTCCACAGGATTAGCGGTCAAATTGCAAGTAATCTTAAGCTGTTCTAAAATATGCTTTAAATAGATAACACAGTTTACAGTAAATAGTTGTGTACCTATGCCAAATGCTCACATAATCCTTTCAAATAATATTGACCATAAAACTAATTCAGGCTAAGTATTAAGGAAAAGATCTGTGCCTTTAAGAAGGCATTGCTAGCCGGCTAATTGGTTTTAATTTGGGGGAGAGTGTCATCTATAAGTACGGCTATTAAATACCCTAGGTCTCTCCCAGTGGATTATTCTAGAACACGATAGCTGTGAGCCTGGCACTTGGAGCTGTGAGGGGCGATAACCCTTGCTGCGTGCCGTAATGCCCCGTCTAAGCGCACGACCTCTGCGAGCTCACACGGGTCTGGACCATCTTACCGTCAAGGTAATTAGTGTCCATTTAGATATGTGCAAATGAAATAGAGGTGCGCGCTTGATAGTGGCCAATTGATGTCACAATTGTTATGCTATTACAAAATTCTCCAGTTTATTTATGTGTAGAAAAGCTAATCAAATGTAAGCCTTTAAAGTATAAATCAGGGACCAGCAGATGGTGTAGTGGCTATGTCGCTGGACTCCCATGTATTGGACCACGGTTTGAGTCCTGGACCCGGTGGCTTTTAAACTCACGCCAGGCACATGTGCATGCGTGCCCAAGATCCTGAGAGGAGAATGGAGGAGAAGGGATTGCAGCGTGGCCATTCCCCCTGGGGGGTGATTTCTTGCTTTCTGTCTCTCTGTCTCTTACTGTCTCTTTCTGGCGAGCACACATACCCTAAAGGGAAAACCTTTCAAAAAAAAAAAAAGGATAAATCGATATATAGGTTTCTACAACATCACCCCCTATTTTCTGAGAGTTCATCATTAGTTCTAAGGACAAAATTAGGTCTTCTCAGTATTGTTTATTGTACCTTTTTTTTACTCCAACACAATATAAAGTATATAGTAAAGTTAATTTTTTGATAAGGGTCCCCTCTGATAGTTAAATTTATGTGTCAGCTTGGCCGGGCTATGGTATTTAGTCCTTTGGTTGAATATTGCTCAGATGTTGCTGTGAAGATCATTTTTTTAGATGTGATTGATACCTAAACCAGGAGACTGTGTAAAGCAGATTATCCTCCAGAATGTGAGTGGTTCTCATCCAATCGGCTGAATGCTTCAGGAGAAAAGGCGGGTGCCTCTAGAAAAAGGAACAGTTCAGATTTCAACACGGACCCCTGCCAAGCTTCCAGATCCCTGGCCCTCAATTTTGGTCTTACCAGGGCCAAAGACAACATAAGCCAACTCCTGAAAATGTCTCTCTCTTCTCCCTATGTATCCACAAGCATTTGTACACATACCCTATAGGTCCTGTCTTTCTGGAGAACCCTAACAAACCCATCTAATCTTTCCTAAACTGGACTCACTTGGGCCCAATAGCCTTTGGTCCTCAGAAAAAGGGAACCTATCAGGCTGTCAGGAAAGTCATGCTGCATTTTTGCACAGAAAAACATAGAAAAATATGTCATGACTTTCCAACAACCTAATACATTTTTGTAACATAGAGTTAAAAAATTTTTAAGAGCTACTCTGTTGATTTAAAAAATGAAGCAATAAACTTAATACCAAGTTTCAAAAGACCTTTCAATACCGGGGGGTATTGGTGTGACCTGAAAATCCCTCATAACTTCTCAATGATCTCAAACCTCTAAAGTCATTGAAGGAACCAGACTAAATGTGAGCACCTTGTCAGCCATGCCACAGGATCTGTGAGAGACGTCATCATTTTACACCTGGTCCCGACGCCTCTGAAGTGTTCCCCAGAGTGCAGTCCTCAGTGCCTGCCACGGGCTCAGACAGAGACGCAAAATAGCCTCAAATCTTTAGTATCATTCAGCAATCCCTGCAGATACCAGTATATTTGTTAGTTTTTGCTTGTTTGTTTGTTTTGCCCCTGTTCAGAGCGATGCATATCCTGAGGGAGAAAAACAGTCATCCCATCTTTAAATGACTTCAGGTAATGCTAACGCTTTTAGCAATTCTAATATTTAACTGGCCTGAAATAATTAACTCCCTAGGGACAAAAATAAAAAAAGACACAGGCATGCAGGATCATAAAATCAGACAAGCAAATCATGAGCAGAGTTAATACATTCCTGTCACAAGAACCTGGGAATCCAGAAGAGAGCCTTTCTGAGGACGACGGACATCACAGAGCCCACTTTACTCGCTGATGTTTTGTTTCTCACACAGCAGCCTCACGGAGATCTATTCGTTAGATCCACTGGTGAGAGCTTTAATTTTATAGCCCTCCTATTATACTAAGTAAGCAAATGTTACAGGTCTCCCAGAAAATGTACCATGTCTGAAACAAAACTTACTCTCTGACTGACCATAAGGCTTCCAGACTTGCTCAACGTCATCCTTGGAGGGTTTTTTTTGGTTCCATTTTGTTTTGTTTTGCTCTATTTTAAGAGATTTGTGTGTGTGTGTTTGTATACCTCACCGTGTGTGCACTGTACAGGATAAAACAGGGAGGCGTCTTGCTTATCCCCGTGGAACCTAGGATTAATTTAAGCGGGTTCATAGGTATACACAAAAATATTGTAAGTCAGTGACTTACTTGTTAAAGAAGAAAAATAAATGAACCTCAATTCAGGACTACGATTTTCATCATTTTATTTAAAATGCCATGCTAATATGCACATGGATTTCAGAGTATGTGTGTAGGGGAAGGGGGGGTGGCTGTAAGGGTAATCCTGCACTCTCGGATCACGATTACAAATCAGCACTGCACCCCTGTGGGCAGAACGGGACAGTCATTTCACCGTTGCCACCCCTCAGGTGCCAGAGCCTGCCAGGAGGGGGTGGCACTCGCTGTTCTGGGGCTTTCCCCGGAGCACTCTCTTGTGAGCCCGCAGTGGGGGATTTGATGCAGAGAAACTTTTCTCAGCCCTCAGTTTTCTGAAAACATATTCTTGAACTCAGTCACATTCACAACTCAAAACCAGTATTTATCTTTAAACTCAAATAGCTCCACTATTTAAATAAGGCTACATTGGCCTGCTTTTCCATTTGAGCCTAAGCGCTCCCACATGTGTGGAGAGTCACATTAACAGGGGACGGAGTCCGTACAAGGTGGCCTCAGTTAGGAGATGCCTAGCCTAGCCCTGTCCTACCCCGCCACGCCGACACAGCCAGAGTACACAGAGAAGCCACTGGACAAGCCACCTGCACAGGGCCGGGCTGTGGTGAGGAAGAACAGGGCTCTCCGAGGAACGTGGGAAACCGGCCTGGCTGCAGGAAAAGGTCCAGGGTGCACGTGGTAGGAGGGATGTCTTCTTACTTCCTCGAGCAAGTCTAACTAATCAGTAACAGCTAGAGAAACAGCTAGAGCTGCATGCGAGGGAAAAGTGGACTTGCATACAAGTTTCGCTTGGTACACAACACAGTCTGAAATCCCAGCAATATTTCCTTCATAATACACACCATCGTGGCCTTTCCGAAGTCCCCAGGTACTTCCCATCAGATCTCAGGGAAGCAACAGGAAGGGTCCTATGCTCCAGGCCTCCCCGAGAAGCCACTGAGTGAGAACAGACAGTGCTGTTTCTGTGCAGTTTCAATGTCACTGCAACCTTAGTGACTGTGCTGTATTTGGAGGGGTTTAGGTTTTCTTTCTTAGTGAAGCTTTATGTCTAATAAAAGAATTTTGGCATTTAAAAACGGCGGTATATATACTATACAGTAAAATAAAGAAACACGGCTTTAGGTGAGAAAATTAAAGTGTGATAAAGAAGACTTTCATACTATAGGCCTAGGGATAGTGAGAATTCCAAGGAAACGAAGAGCCACATTTCCTATGAACTGAGTAACTTTGCGGCATAGTTACTTGCTAATTTTTAATGTGTATTTATTTCATTCATGATAGGGAGTATGCATATGAGAGAGAGGGGGGCACCCTAGACAGGGTCCCATCAACCGTGATCACCTTCCGCCACCTTCCCAGGGTCTCCGGTGCCTACACACACCCGGCATGTTTTCAGGCCAATCTGGGGATCCAGTATGTGGCTTCCAACAAGGTGGTCTGGTACGCTACCAACTCTGCCACTGGATTGGGCTAGTACGCAGTGATACCACCGAGAGAGTAAGTGAAGACCTTCTGTTTACAGAGCATCTCGACAAGCACATGGCATAAACTCCCTGTGCTGGCCCCGGTGTGGTCTGGGGCACTTTCTGTTCTCCCCATCCTGCCTGAACAGGCTTCTGGCTCCACAGGTGGTTTCTCAACCCCCTAAACTGCCAAGTACATACCCCAGTTACATAACCCAGGTACATAACCCCAGGTACATAATCCCAGGTACATAACCCAGGTACATAACCCCAGGTACATAACCCCAGGTACATAACCCCAGGTACATGCCCCAGGTACATAACCCCAGGTACATAACCCCAGGTACATAACTCCAGGTACATACCCCAGGTACATAACCCCAGGTACATACCCCAGGTACATGCCCCAGGTACATAACCCAGGTACATGTCCCAGGTACATAATCCCAGGTACATAACCCAGGTACATAACCCAGGTACATAACCCCAGGTACATAACCCAGGTACATAATCCCAGGTACATAACCCCAGGTACATAACCCCAGGTACATACCCCAGGTACATAAACCAGGTACATAACCCCAGGTACATAACCCCAGGTACATAACCCAGGTACATGCCCCAGGTACATGCCCCAGGTACATGCCCCAGGTACATAACCCAGGTACATAATCCCAGGTACATAATCCCAGGTACATAACCCCAGGTACATAATCCCAGGTACATAATCCCAGGTACATAACCCAGGTACATAAACCAGGTACATAACCCCAGGGAAATAACCCCAGGTACATAACCCAGGTACATGCCCCAGGTACATAACCCAGGTACATAACCCAGGTACATAACCCAGGTACATAACCCCAGGTACACGCCCCAGGTACATAACCCCAGGTACATACCCCAGGTACATACCCCAGGTACATAACCCCAGGTACATAACCCCAGGTACATAACCCCAGGGCAGGCAATGAAGCAAGAAGAATCTGCAGTCCCTTCTTCACAGGACTCAACCCAAATCTCTCCAAAGAAAATCACAAAGCAAGTCCTGCACATAGCAAACTCACTAAATCTAAGGACAACTTTTTCAGAAGCACCACTTGTTACTAGTTCGGCATTGCTATTTCTTTTGGCATCAATTTCTCACAGCCATATCCTCATGGTAAAAAAATGTAATATCTGAACAAAGAAAGAGGTAGCAAGTTTATATGAGTAAGCAAATAGTACACCAACCTAATAATACGGAAGGGTTTCAAGGTCATAGTATGCCCCTAAGTGGCACAGAAATCACTGAACCTAATGAATGTTAGGTAATGATATAAAAGTTGACTCAACAATTAATTACCTGGCATTAAAACATATACATGCTGTAAAGGACACTGCGATGAGAAAACGTTGCACGTTTATTCTTTCTTGTAGGCGAATATAACAAATGGCCTTTATGTAAGGTATTAATTTTTTTTCCTTTTTTTTTTTTTTTTTTGGAGAGGTTTTCGCTACAGGGCATGTGCGCTCGCCAGGAAGAGACAGAGAGACAGAAAGCAAGAAATCACCCCCCAGGGGGGATGGCCACGCCACAATCCCTTCTCCATTCTCCTCTCGGGATCTTGGGCACGCACATACATGCGCCTGGCGTGTGTTTAAGCCACCGGATCTGAGACTAGAACCACAGTCGACTACATGGGAGTCCAGTGACATAGCCATTAAGCTAACTGCTGGTCCCGTAAGATATTATTAATGTGTCATTTCATTTGTAGTTAGTTACTTCTGATAAAAATCTATAAAAGCTTTTTTTCTCAACATAAAATTTTGATTTGCATAAAAACAATTAGATAGTCTATAACCAGTAATAAGAGTAACCAATTATTTAGGGAAATACCAAGAAGAAAGTTTCACTCAGAAGAAAGTTTGATCATTTCCAGAGGAAGGAGTATCTGGACACCTGCTGTTTATGGCGATGACCACCAGGGGGCCCTTCACCCAGAAGTCTGACCTGGCTGTGGCGGGCCTTTGACCTCAAGCACCACTGAGCCTCCAGGTGGGAGCTGGCACTCAGACACCCAGAAGCTGTTTCTTGCTTCAGGTCACCGGGCTGGGATAAAGGTCACATCCTGTGGTAGTGACAACATTGAATTAAACCACAAACACAAATTTCCCAGTGTTCTGCTGTCAAAAACATCATGATTAGGTTCACACTTACACCTTCTTTTTAAAGTTAAGGATTTGTTTTGAATTATTGCCTCTGTCCTGGGAAGAACTGTCTGAGAGGTAATACAGGTTGATTATCTAAATTCAGCACGTGCTAACTGTGAAAAGATGAGGAACTGTTTTGTCACTTGAACTCTCCCTAAGTGTTTGGACAATACTCTTACCTAAAATGAAAAATTCATTGGTGTAACCTTTCAAGAAGATCAATTATATGAAATTGCAATCTAATAATATTCTAGTCATTGTCGCTGCCCGTGACGCTGCTGCGAACAAAGGACACACACAAAGCGGTCGCTTCCTACGATCCCTTTATTTTCCCCTGAGGTAGTCAGTTGTCCGCTGCCGCCGCGCGCCCCGAGACGGGGCCCGAATAAAAGGAGTAAAGTGGCCAATCAGTGTTGTGTACACGTGTACGGAAGTGCATATAGCCTATCATATGGGCCATATGTGAGAGTCCCGTGCTGATCATGCGACTTGTTATTGGCTAAAATCCCACTGGCCGCGTTCTCGGGAAGGAACTTCTAGGAATCTGTTTACTCTTTACGCGAGTAAGGGAGTTCCGCTCGGCGCCATCTAGTGGCGCGGTCCGCGGTAGGGCATTGTCGCCCTCCACACCCCGCGCCCCGAGACGGGGCCAGAATAAAAGGAGTAAAGTGGCCAATCAGTGTAGTGTACACGTGTACGGAAGTGTATATAGCCTATCATATGGGCCATATGTGAGAGTCCCGTGCTGATCATGCGACTTGTTATTGGCTAGACTCCAAGTGCACGCGTTCCGGGTAAGGAACTTCTAGGAATCTGTTTACTCTTTACGCGAGTAAGGGAGTTCCGCTCGGCGCCATCTAGTGGCGCGGTCCGCGGTAGGGCATTGTCGCCCTCCACAAGTCATCCATTTAGTGCCCATCTAAAAACTTTTACATTTTAGTTCAGTTTCACTGACTGAACATTGTATAGAACTTGATAGCAATAAAATAGTTCAAGGCTTAAGCTTTATTAAAATATAATTGGCATAGGGTGCCTCAACTTTATAAGGGGGAGGCCTGTATTACAACAGAAGAGATTGTGGTTTATCATCTTTAAGCATTAACATATTATTTACATTAAAACAGCAAAATACACATTCAGGCATTCTGAAGTCCCTAATCCTCAGAGACAAGCTATGTCAATAAAATCTTCTAAAAGCCACCCTAAATCTTAGTATTTGGTAAGCGAGATTTATTAAATAAGTAAAAAATTTAGACTAATGTGGTCTTGGTGGTGACTCAATGGTAACACCACTGTACCTATGTGGGAAATGTCCTATGTTCAAGGACCTGCCTGAGCAGGCCAGGCACACGTGTGTACCTTGATCCAGGCGGTGGAGACGGAGTAGATGGTGATATGAGGACCCCGTTGGAGGTACCTGTCTCTGTCTCTCCCATGGCCAAAGTAATTTTAGACCAACATGGTAGCTCGTGCGTAAGGGACAGATGTCATTGGAACTGCCATGTCCCCAACCGCTGCTGCCCCCGCTGCTCTGGTCCAGTCCGTCCCCTCTCACCTGAACCACCATAGCCTTCTCCCAGGCTGGATCCCACTCACTTGGGTTCACCTCTGCAGTCAGAATTTAAATCTCGACATGAAATTCTCGCCTCATCTCCTTATTTAAAACCCTTTACTCCAGCCCCACTGCTTGTAGGATCAAAACACCACCTCCATAGGGCCTGCAGCTCCCACAGAGATGGGTCCCCATCTCCTCTCCCACATCAGCCACCCACACCCACATCTGCTCAGATCCACATGCCCAGCCCATGTCTCTCCTCCACGGGACGTGGCCTGGGCCCTTCCCCTGCCTCCTCTTAGACTCATTAACTCCTGCTCCTCCTTCAGTTCTAGCTCCCCAAACAGGGAACATTTTCCTTTTTAAAGATTTTGTGGTCTTGTGAATCTTTTTTGCATCTTATTTGTATATACATATAAACACACACACACACACACACACACACACACACACACACAAAAATGCTGGTGCATACGAAGGCCCAGTTAGTACAAGATAAATCAAGTAGGTGTCGCAATGACAACTAATCCCACAGTAGGAACAGACAGCCACATAAAGGCCTCCAGCTTGAGGACACGGAAGGAGCCCCATAAGACCATTCTAAAAATCTCAGCAAATGAAACCCCAGTATAAAACCATCTTCCAAGTTATTCATTTCTAGGACAGTTTCTGATGACTTTCCTATAATGAACAGGGCTAACGTACGATGCTGAATTAAGTCAGGAAGGTGATTATATTTTTAGTGCCATCAAATCGATGTGCTAAGTGCTGCTTAGAACATGACAATATAATCTGAACCCAAAGGTTTTTCTATAAATAAAACAAATGATTGTTCCTTGTATTTGTGAAATTCTGCCTTGCTGCAACACAATTCATCAACTACTGTTATTTTTAAATTCGACGTCAAGCTCATGTACTTTAGCTAAAGACATCGCTACAGTTTCTTGACAAGCCATTTTTGGTATCACATTACACGTCTCGACGTGTAAACAAAACTGAGAGACTTGCCCGCATCTCGGCTCATGCCTATAACCTACTGCAGACAGGAAGTGCTGTAGGACCAGGACTCGGGTCAAAGGCAGGCTTCATCTTCCTTTTCTCTGAAATTAATTAAAACGGGCTAAAGAACAAGATCAACAGACACTATGTTGACAATGAGATTATTAACAGCTATGAAATACTAATAATTTCTCACAAAGATTTAATATGCATAGCAAAAAGGCTCTCTTTAAAGACTTCCAGGCACCTCCCTGGAGCTCAGTGAGGGACGGAGTCTGCCACAGATCAATGACGTGAAAAAAATGGGGTAGTGTAGAGACAATTATAACATGTAATAAATAAATTTGACTAACAGTGCATAGTAATATCTTAGTCTCTTAATGTTCTTATAAAATAGTTTAAACAATAAAATTGATCATAGGAGGTCAAAAAAACAAAAAACAATCTGAGATAAATGTGTAGGAATCAAGGAGAATAAACAATTCTTATCTGTTAAGTTTAAAAAAATAATTTATAAGGAAGTACGAGTAAGTTCATTTCTTCGGCAAAGAAAGCCAACATCTTTCTCTTCTTCTCTTTATAACCTCTAATATACAGTGACTTCAAAAAGCTCAATGGAATTAAAGTATGAATTGATTTGGGTGCAGAAAAAGTTTAAATCCATGTTTTTGCTTACTATGTATTTCCCATGAGCTTTTTGAAGACTCTCATACAACCATTTCTTAGTATGTACGTGTTTCTCTATAGGAAGGTCTGAAAACCAGCTAGAACACCACGGCCACTTCTGGAGTGTGGGAGTGTGGTGATTTTATAGTACTAGGGGTTTTACAATAATCTATAAAATTCAGTTAATTTAAAAATCAAAGAGGAGATTCCCAAAGTCAACTGCATAGTAATGCCCAGCACGAGCAAGTCAAGACCAACGCTATCCGAAACGGAGAACAGGACACTCTCCCAAATGCAGTCTCACATTTGGTCTTCCAAAATTTAAGTCCACATTGCTTTGTGCCGTTCTTAGTGAATATGGAAAAGAGCTGCACGCAACACTTCTTAGAGAAAACCCTTCCTGTCACATGACAAAGTCTCAGAATTCAAAGTGACCTAACGATCAAGGGATAAACCCCTCATTTTTGAGCTGAAACATTTAAGCCCGAAAAATTTTACCATTTTAAATCTAACATCCTTCTGCCTGATATAAACAAGTCCTACTTTTTATACTTTCCTCATATTTAATATATTTTAAATCTAACATTATCTTTCTCTAATTGCTTATTTATTAGACTGTATCATAGGCAATATGACTTCAGGATCTGAAAATTAGAAGCTAAAAAGTTGCATACATTTCAAAAAAAACTCACCTCGGATCCCTGCTCCCCGACCTACACACCCCACTCCATTCACTCTGGGAAATCATATTTATTTTTTGTATATTCCTCTAGAGAAGCTATATGCAGAATAATCAAATATAATTGCATGGAATTACCTCTCTTTTAATACCTAAGATAATGTACTCTAATGGACATATAACTTTGGAATTTTTTAAATAATAAAACTTACAAACTTTTCCCTTTTAAAAGAGAATTTTTTCGTATTTTTAAAATTTGCTATAGGGCACATGCGCTTACCAGAGATAGACTGAAAGAGCGAAGCAGAAGGAAAGTGACAAAGCACCCCCCGCAGGAGACAGCCACACTGCAAACCCCTCTTCTCCAATTTCCTCTGAGGATTTCGAGCATGCACAAGGACCTGGTGCGTTTTTCAAGTTTCAGGATCCAGGACTCATATCGCAGGCGACCGTGTGGGATCTGGCCACCAGTTGGCCCCAGAGAGCTTCTTTCATCCGTCATACACAGCTGTTCATTGCAGAGGTGTGCTATGATTAATTTAACCTGTATTATCGTGGTGGACATTATTTCTAATCTTTTGCGCTTAAAAATGTTAAGATGAATAATTTAGTATATGTGTCATTCTTCAATTGCATAATTTATCTTAATTTAAATCCACGAAAGTAGGTTTACTGAGCTGAACAGACAACGCTCTAAGGGAAACATAGAAACAGCCAAAAACCATATGAAAAACATGTTCATCCCTTATGATAAGGGAGATGCAAATCAAAACCACAGTGAGACAACACCTAACCCCAATCAGAAATGCTCAAGTTAAAAAAAAAATAAAGCATGATAAGTGCTAGTGAGGCTGTGGTGAAAAGGGAACTCTCCTACACTGTTGTTGGTGGGAATGCAAATTAGTACAATTTGCGGTTTTAAAAGTTATTGACAACCTATCCTTGATAGGCGATGTTCCAGTATACACTTATGTCACGCAAACATGAGGCAAACTGTTCCCCACAGCTTGGCCCAACGAGAGTATGACCAGTCTTGAACTCCCCAATACTGTGTGTAAAAAGTGGTACCTGGCTGGACAGTGGTATGGCGCTAATGCGATGCTTTGCGATGCAGGACCCGCACAGGAAGGTCTCAGGGTTACATCCTGGGGTCTCCTTGTATACACCAGCTAGGTGTGCATGTGCCCCGGATCCTGGCTGGCTGAGAATGGGGGCAAAGGACAGGTTGTGGCATGGGGACCCTGTGGGGTGCTGCCTCTCTCTCTGTCTCTCTAATGGGAGAGATTCACTTTATTATTATTATTATTATTAGTTATACATTCAATCACTATACATCATTTAGCTTGTAGAGAGAATTTACCCAACATGAAATACACCTCAGCTAGTCCAGTTGAGAATACTGGTAATAAACCATTTCTGTGTCCCACAAATGTCTTACTTCTCTATTGAGAGCACATTCCTAAAACATTTGCCAGACCAGAGAGAGAGAAAGAGAGAGAATGAAAAAGCACCTCCCATCGGGGTGGTCACGCTGCAATTCCTTCTTTATCATCTCTCCCTCCTTTGGGGACTGTGGGCATGTACATGCACTGGCATGTTTCCCAAGCTCCAAACTGGGGACTCAAACCGCACAGGTGGCCATGTGGGAGCCACCTGCCTTAACTACCACACCACTGGCAGGCCCTAAATAATTTTTTCATTTGGTATCTGAGAAGCGTTTGTTCAAATACTTTGCTCTTTTATCCATGGAGTTGTTGGTCTATCTCGTTATAACACTTTAACCATGATAGAGAAGAAAATCTTTCCCCCAGTCTGCCATTTGTCTTTTGACCACGTTTATGGGATTTCCTACTATATGAAGTTTTCCATTTTTCTGTGACCCAAACCATCAATCTTTTCTTTCAATTTCCTTCATTTTGAATCAATTTTTAAAAATCTTCTCACTCTACACAGAAAAAATTCGTATTTACAAAAATTTCAGGGCCATTTTTTTCTCTCTTTTTTTAATCTTTTGAAGTGTATTTCTCTCTTAAAGGAGAGAGAGGAAAAGAGAGAGAGAGAGACAGGCACTCCCAACAGAGTCTCCACGCTGCTCATCCACTCCCAGCCTCAGCCACCCTAGATCAGAGACGCACACATGCCCACTGTGCTCCGGGAGACCCTGGGACACAAACCCAGGCCCTTTCCCATGTGGGTTCAGTTGTATTACTGCCGCACCACTGCTGGACTCCTTTCAGCATTTTTTTTTTTTTTTGGAGAGATTTTCACTGTAGGGCGCGTGCGCTCGCCAGACAGACAGAGAGAGACATAGAGACAGAAAGCGAGAAATCACCCCCCAGGGGGATGGTCACGCCACAATCCCTTCTCCTCCATTCTCCTCTCGGGATCTTGGGCACACACGCACACGCGCCCGGCGTGAGTTTTTTAAGCCACCGGGTCCGGGACACGAACCGCGGTCGACTACGTGGGAGTCCAGCGACATAGCCATTACGCTAACTGCTGGTTCCCTCCTTTCAGCATTTTTGTTGTTAGGCTTTTCACACGTACATCTTTAACTTTTAAAATCCAAATTACCCAGGCTGAGGCTGCATACCATGCACACACTGGGTGGTGGACCTAGACGAGACACACAGGAAACTGTCATCCTGGGTACAGACGCAACAGAGAAGGGGGCCAATCATGACCCTGCTTTAAATACAGCGTAACAAGACTCGTAAGAGGTGAAGCAAGCCGGACTATGAAAGAGAAGCACTGTATGTCCCCACTCAGTATACACTGAATGTCTGCATTCTATGGCAGAAACTGAATGATTGGAAGGTATAAAAGCAGGGAGAACAATGATGATACTGGAGACAGTGGGAGTAGGGGAAAGGTGGGAATTGTGAAAGAGTGAGAGGGGAATCAAGGGGAAGAAGAAAGAAGCAAAACATTTAAGGCGCCAAAATGGAAAGAAATCTGTGGCTTATAATGTATTTGGTAAAGTCTTTGACTAGACCAAGATGCAGCATACTCATGAAGGGAAAATTCATTTGGTATGCTGAAATGATATATAGTGATTAAATGCAAAAAGGTTTTAAAAAAAGAAAAAACTCAGGATTTCATGGAAGCATACAAGAGGTCTTGAAAAAGTTTATAGAAAATATGTATTATGAAAAAATCTACACTCAATTTTAAACCTTTTTGGCACCAAAATAAACCTACACTTTAGTTCTATATTTCCACAGATTTTTAAAGAATCTTCCAATGACAGGGGGACTGAATCAAGCCTAGGCAGAAAATAAAACAATAACAAACCATGAAAAAGTAGCATGTAAGCAGAGGTAGGATAGAAAAGCACTGGTCATTAGCCCATCAAGGAGATGGGAGAGAGGAAGCAGGAAGAACGTGGGTGCTCCAGTAAGAGGCTCCCCTGGAAATTTTCAGCCAGTAGAATACTTGGCATTCAAGACAAATATGGAATCTGGATTTTTTTTTTTTTGTAATAATAATGGGAGGCCATCAGAAATAGAACAAAAATGAGATTCACATGCAGGTCTTTGTTCAGTACAACAGGGGCGGAGATGCAAACATGTATAGTTGGTTTGCTGAATGCCACGATGTCCTCTCTAGAAACAAATTCACATACCACTTGTGGCAAACCACTTGAGCTTACAGTTTTTCCCTAAATCATTCTTTAGTTTGCCATTTATAGTTGCTGCCACTTTCCATCCTCCTTTGATTGAAGTGATAAACTTGAAAGCTTTTATTTGAAATAAACCGAAAGTAGTGTCTCTGGGTACATGATCTATCGACATGCTTACACTGCTCTCCTCAAGTCAGCCTCTCCATGCTACCTACTAGGGGAGTGGGACTCCAACTTCAGCTCCTGCTAAGGAGAGTAATTCTCTCTGCTAAGAAAGTCATCTGCCCACGGGTATTCGCATAGAACACAGTGCACCCTGAAGAACTCCACGTATGCCAGAAATAAGAACTATACCGACGATAAACTATAGACAAAAGCCTGCCTGGACTACCGACAGAAAGCAACCGTCCTGGACAAATTCATTGATTAAAAACTCAGTACAGAACAGCATGAAGAGCCTTCCAAAATTCTTGGACTTATGCAAACAATGATTCTGCCACAAAATAAGAATGCTCACAAATATTTCCCAATTGCAAAGGGGTCAGGAAGGGAGAAAAATTTGTTTAAATTTTTTAAATTCTTTTTTCAATAAATTGCTGACCCCATCAACAACTCCCAAAAAATTTAAAAATTCTTAACTCTGAAAGACAAAGCATAGAAGAGAATCAGTAGTGTTCTAGATAAAAGTCATAGAATTAGAGTGATCATTTGCATAAGTTCAATAATATAATAGTATCTGTTGCCTTGCATCAGAAATTGAATCTTCTGGGACTTTGTGCAAATAACAGACCAAATTGAGATTAACCTATTTTTTTTGCTAATAAATTAGCTTATATCTCTCTTTAGTAAAGAGGAATGAAGAGAGGGAAAAAAAATGTTCAGAAGGAAATTATAGTACACTTGTCACTAGATTCTAGCTTTGTCCATACTTTCAGCTTAAGATCTTTTGTGAATAAATTAAATGTGAAAAAAAAATTAGTACAGAAGGGAGGGAGGGGAAAGGAGAAGGAAAAAGCTGGTAAAAGTATACTTAAGTGACAAAAATGTGAAGCTATTTGCTGATAATAATGTATTTAGTAATATCTTTGTCTTGATTGGCATGCATGGTATTTGCATTGGAAAAAAGAGATGTATACAGTACAGATGTGATTAAATGTAAATAAATTTTTTTTGAGAGGTTTTTGCTATAGGGCGCATGCGCTCGCCAGACAGACAGAGAGAGACAGAGAGACAGAAAGCAGGAAATCACCCCCCAGGGCGGGATGACCACGCCGCAATCGCTTCTCCTCCATTCTCCTCTCGGGATCTTGGGCACACATGCACACACGCCCGGCATGAGTTTTAAGCCACCGGGTCTGGGACGCAAACCGCGGTCGACTACATGGGAGTCCAGCGACATAGCCATTACACTAACTGCTGGTCCCCCAATGTAAATAAATTTTTCAAAAAGCTCTTGGAAATGCATACTATGAAAAACTAAGCACGGATTTTAATTTTTGCACCAGAATTATTTCATACTTTAATTCTATTTTTTCATGAATTTTTTAAAGTCCCTCATACGCTCAATTAAGCAAAGGTATAATAAAACATTAATTCCCTTGACGATGCACCCTCTGGAGCAACAATGAACTTCCAGTGTTGAGTTGACCATTCTAGATATACAGGAGGGCCCACCCAGTAGCCTAGTACTTAAAAGAGCCAGATCCCATCTTACTGTGGTTCAAATCCTGGACCTGGCAGCTCGATAAACACACCAGGCACATGTGTGTATGCTCAACATCCTGACGAGATGGCGAAATGGAGGAGACGAGACTGCAGTGTGAGCATGGCCCTCTCTCTACATGCTTTATGTTGCATTATCATTCTGTTAGCTAAAATGCCAGAAACATTGCAATTACTGCGTTCAATAGCTTTATTAGAAAAATTTACTTCTGTAATTAACCAGCCTTGGGTTCTCTACACAGCGAAGAGGTTTATCTAATATGTTACCATGTACTAGCACAACAGACTTTATTATAGCTATCTACACTTTTTTTTTTGCTTTTTTTAAAATAAAAACCCAGCACAGAATAGCATGAAGAGTATATGAATTCCCAGAGAGAGGGAGAGAGGGAGAGAAAATGAGAACTTACTCTCTGTGCGGGATGGTCATGCCACCATCTCTTCATTTCTCACTCCTTTCAGGATTTTGGACATGCATGCATGTGTGCCTACTGTTTTTCAAGCCACCAGTTCCTGGACTTGAACCATGCAGTTGGCCATGTGGGATTCAACCATCTTAACCAGCACAGAGTCAGTTTTCCCTAGAGTAAGCTACACTTTGAAACACTGAGTACTTAAAGACATAAGGATTACTGAAAGTAATATACTTCAGCATTGAAATGTCATGTTTGCTTTCATGTCATCTGAGACCTAGTTCATCTAAATGAAGAGACATTGACTCAAATCTTTGCTGAAAACTCTGGAGGATTCAAAAAGAAAACCTTTTTTTTTTTTTTTTTTTTCATTGAAAATCTATCCAGATGGCTTTCAAAAATTAAGCCACTTATTTTCAGGAAAAATAAACACTAAAATCCCTTCTACTGGGTCATCAGAAAAGTCATGTTGCATTTTTGCATAGAAAAATGGTAAAATACGTCATGACTTTTCCGATGACCCAATACATTGTAGGAAATATTAAAACAAGTCACACACACACAAAAAAATAAGGCCAGTAGATAAAGTTCTTTGCATCAACTTAAGATGTTATAGAGGGTTTAATGGACAAACAGTAATTACTGGTTCAATAATCTTTTAATACATACAGTGATCTAAAAGCCCCACAAACATTGAGGTAAATATGTTAAATTCAGACTTTCCTTGGGATGGCCCTATAGCCTAGTAGTTAAGGGAGCTGGAATCTGCATGGCCAACTGAGGTTTGAATCCCAGTCCTGGCAGCTTGAGAAGCATACTGGACATGTGTGTGTGTTTGTGTGTGTGTGTGTGTGTGTGTGTGTGCACGTGCACCCAAAATCCCAACAGGATGGAGAAATGGAGAAGGGATTGTGATGTATAACATCCCACTAAGGGTGCTTTTTCCCTCTCTGTCTCTCTGTGGTGGGTACATGCATCCTCTGGCATTAAGAAACAAACGAACAAAAATTCTGATCTCCTTAAAGATATAAAAATTGCCTAAACTGATAGCTACATTGGCATGTGGCTCTCCCTTTAAAAATCCTATCAGCCCAAAAGAATTTATTTCATTTTAGCCATGCTTTGCTTGATCAGTTGTGAAATTGTGAGACCAGACACTTTGCTAATTCCCAATTTCCTGCCCCCCACGTTAGTGCAAACCGGCTTCTATGAGTCAGTTCAGTCTCCTGAGTCCTTGTTTAGAGGGGAGACTCCCTGTGTTCTCTTGTCCCTACTGTCACATCTTTGTTTTTAAAAATTTCTTCCACAAGAGAGGAAGAGCTAGAACCTCAACAAGGCCTTCTTATCACCATTTGCCCCCAGCCCAGGATCATGGGCACACACACGTACCCAGTGGGACAACAAGACCTCAAGATGCAGACCAGGGACCTTTCCATGTGGATCTGGCATCACAGAGCCCCACTGTGGCTGGCCAGTCACATCCTTCTTGAAATGGAAAACATTATAATCTGAGGCAGAGATAAAGCACTTAGAAAAAACTAAGATATGCTCAGATCTTATTAAACTTTCTTAGCAGGAAAGGCTCCCATGAGTAGAGGCTGCAGGACAATGCTGAGCCTTTAAGAGCTCTTAGATTTTTAGACAAATTAAAGGTCTCAGAAGAGTTCTTTCTTATCGCCCATCATATAATTAGATGTTTGTTTATGTATGTAAGGAATGTTCTTAAATGTGTTACCAGTGGATAGGGCTTAAAGGTATGTGGTTAGAACCCAATACTAGTGAGGAGTATACCCAAAGGCTGTAGCCTACATGAAGGATGTCTAAGTGTATTGGAATGAGGTTCCATGTTTGTAAATGCATATAAAGTTTATATTTAAAAATCATACGATTGAGATGGTATCAAATTGCCTTCAACTGTAAGTGGAGTGATCATTTTTGGGGTGCAAACACCTGATGCCTTGTGATCTTACTCAAACTCTGCTTCTGCACACCATTCGCTGGCAATGGATGCACATATGTTCTGGGAGACGTCCTCCAGGGCCACTATAGGCATTTCTGCACATGCTCTTAGCCAAGGGCCTTGACAGCCTTGTTCAAAGGTGTTTGCAAGAGCTGCTTTGAGGCAGGGAGATAAGCAGTTATGCACCAGGGTGATAAAGCTAGTTCTCCTTCTCTCCTAGAGACAACTCCAGGGTGATGCAGAAATTGTCTCCCTCTGGATCTAAGAGTGGATTGGTTTCCGGATTCAATTAATATAAACAATGGCTGTTTCTGAAGTGGAGGGGAGCAACTTTTTCCACAGTCCCCTTAAAACTGAGGGATCTCTGAAGCCCTCAGCTGGGATCCAGACCTCCTCAGTCCATTTTTTTTATCTGGACTCTCTCCACAGGGCCCCCATGGAGACTGGGGGAGGTAAACAGATGTGGATATGAAGCTGGCGCCACCTGCTGTGCAGTGAGCAGTAACTGCCTAAGCCACTGAGACCTGCCCGGCACTGGGCACTGGCAAGGTCTGTGAAAGACCCGAGGCTTGGGGTTGCTAGGACCTACAGGAACACCTGGGCATGTGGACCCCCTCTGTAGACAAACAAAATCACTACGATGCTTAGCATGAAAATAAAGCACAGCCTTTAAAATTGACCAGCCATGATTCCTATCAGGACAGGAATTATGCTGCTGATTGCTATGTTCAAGCTCACTGCTACATTCAAGTGTCGTGTATTCTGTCTTGATGGTGAATAGCTCGTACCACATGGCAGTTGCCACATGTTTTCTGAGTCTTTATTCCACAAATTTGAAAATCTAATCCCTCAACGTAAGTCACTGCAAATGGCAGTCATTTATGGAACTGTGAAGCTCTTAAGGACATCCAGAATGAGCACAAGTGCATAAACTGCAAGCGTTGTCTCAGATTTCTCTTGAGGGCTAATCCCAGTTTCTCAAATGCAGAGTGAGCAAGGCTCAGAGACTAGGAGGCGGAAGGCGTTATTTTAGGAGAAAGGGCAGTACGTGGATTCCAAATCTGGTTCTGGTCTGCCTACCACCCTGGATATTATTTCTCTTTGCATTTGCTATTTTTGGCTGTGGCTGTTACATATGCCCATGTATATATAAAAAAGACTTGCTTACAGGAAGAATTTCTAAAAGAGTATCAAGAAAGTTTCAAACTCTTGACTATTAAGTTAACCTTCGTATGAAACCCTGGTATTGTGTTTGCATGATTAGAAATTTTTCCCCTTCAGCCCTGAAGTAATAGATTTAGCCTTCTTAGAGGAGGGACTATGTTTCTGAACCAGCTTCTTGGGCATGTCTCTTGAAACAAATAACTTCTCCGTGTCTGTGTGTGTGTGTGTGTGTGTGTGTGTCCTTAATTGTCAGAGGTGCACATATGCTCCCAGAGAATGAGAAAGTACCCCTCAAGGGTATGGTCATGCCTCAATTCCTTCTCCCCCATTTCTCCATCCTGTCAGGATTTGGGACACACAACACACATGCCTGGCATGTTTTCAAGCTAGCAGTGCTGGGATTTATACCACCACCAGGCACGTGGATTCCACTTCCTTAACCAGCAGGCTCAGGGGCCCGATAATTGCAAGAAACAATTACAGGGTTTTTTTGTTTGTTTGTTTGTTTGTTTGTTTTAAACACTTGGGAATTATCCTCCCCTCTTGATGGTCAGACAAGCAGAACTGTGCAGATTCTCTTAAGATACTGAAAAGAGTAACATCAGCTGCTAGTGATTAGAGCATAATAATCTTCACCATTTCCTTCAACATGCAGTATAATTGAGACTTGAATATCTAAAATTTTTCCTGTTCAAGTGACTATGCCCTTTCTTAATTTTCCTGTAGCTGGAACTGAACCACCATCACCACTTCTCCCTCAAACTTTGTGTGCACATATGCCAGAAGTTGACACATATTCTATGCATTAATTGATTACTCCAGTTAGAAAATCAAATATCTGTTAGGGGACATATTAGAAAGTAATTACTTTCCCACAGTTATGTCACGAATGTAGAATGGCATTGAGCATTGTCATTTAATAAAGGAGCGTTGCCAAGAAGTTATTCTGCTTTCTCCTCGTGTACAATTGGCAATTATCTCTGCAAGTTATTCCTACAAACTTCATGGAAATCGTGCAATTTCTCCTTCTGCTGTGAGAAGTATAATTGGAATGATCACTCTAGGTTTTCTCCCTTCTCTACAGACAATTACAGAATTAATCGAGCCTCTATTGGAAAATGGAGTTTTATACCTTTTCTTAAAATCACTATTTGGCAAGGTTTAATAACTGGTAATGTTTCAGAGACTTAAGGCCGCTGGACTGTTGGAAGCCGCACGGTCCAGTTTTCTGACAGGCCTGGCTGTACTTCTCCCTGCCCCATGTTAGTGGTTTCTCTTGAAATCACTGTGATCACATTTGCCAGTAGATACATATTCATATTCTGTATTTTTACTCCAGTTCTGTTCACAACGAATATTTAGCATCTAAGTTGTAACACTGTGTTGCTATCGTTATCATTTAATTATGATTCCAGAATTGCTTTGAGGATCTAATTTATTTGGAGGACCTAGTAAATAGAACCCACATGAATGGTAAAATATAAAAATTTAATAACTCTTCCTATAAATGAAGCAATAGCAAGAAAGATGGCAAGAAAGACTGCACCCCATTAAGTACATATTGGGGGGAAACTGACATTGCCAGTATACTCACAGTGATTAAGGGAAAAGTGCTTCCTAAAAACATAATATATTAAGTTTTGTTCCACTTGAAGTAAATATTACCAGCTCCCACGCACGTGAGAGTCGCTCACACAGCCAACAGCAGCAGAGTCAAGTGAGCAAGTACTGAGGAGTTGTAAAGCACTGGCTGCTCGTTTACACCCTTCAACACGTATTAATTAAGCACTTTTTTTGGAAATGGTTTCCACTTGTTCAAAGTGGACTAGTGTTTCAAGTGACTAGTTATGTGTTATAAGTCTAGAAACATTTTCATCATCTCAAAGCAGCTGGGACCACTTCTGCTATAATAACAGATTTCTTTTCCCCAAAAAGCCAGAGATAATAAAATAATAACTTATGAAACTTTAATATACAAAACATTTAATGACATTATCTGATGCAGAGTCAAGTCTAGGCACATTTGTGCTCTTGTTCCCTTCAAGGAATTGCTCAGAACACCAGCCCACATGAGGGATCTGTGGCTTCCATGCCAGTGACTTCTGTCTTCCACTAGATACTTCTTGGAAAGAGCATTGCTTGTGAAAGGTTCTTGACAAAGTTCGTTTTTGAAAATAGTAGCTGGAAGGTATGTCTTCCATTTGCTCTTGTTCAATGGAGTGGATAGAGTTTGCCTTATGCATCAAGGTGGCTCCCAGCCACCCAACACTGACGGTGTATGGACGCTCAGTGAGGGCTGTTACTTTGCTCACCATGTCATCACCAGTGCTAGAGCAGTGATTGTCACAGACTCAACACTTGAAACATGCATTGGTGAATGAATGCACATATGCTGCCATGGATTTTCTGGTACTGTCAACCAGAATCCTGCAGAGGAGCTCTGAGACATCCAGGTCAGTAGCCCAGTGTTTGCTAGAGGATCTCCAAGGAACCTTGAAAGAAACAATCTACATCCAAGAAGCAACATGCTTTTGTTTACACATCCCAAGAAATGTTATCCCTCTGGATCCAAATTCTAAATAACGGGCCCAAATGGTCTCGAGCTTTCAGAAGCACTAGGCTGAAACCTGTCACCAAGGTCTGGATGACCATAGTTGTCATTCACCAAGGTGATCACCTTCTCTCAAACAGTGGCCAAGTCAGTCAGAATCAACAACACAAGTATCGGGAAGCAACTGGAGGTGGAGACAAATACATTTCTAATGCATCATAGCGAGTCATTGATCAGATTGTTTGTCCTCGTGATGACATACAAGCTCCATTTCTTCTTTTGTGAAAAGAGAAGAGAGGAAGAAACATAAACTTAGTTTTGAGCAGGCGGGTATTTTTTCTTTTAGCAGTTTCTGCATTTAGTGCCAACAAAGTATTAAACTTTAATGCCACAGCAGTGTTCTAATTTCTAAAATTGCTTTCAGAAACAGATTAAGGGCACTGCAGGTGGGAAGTGCATTATAACTTCCCTGGGAACGTGACGTGAGAACAGCCATGATGGACGAACGAATCTAGCTAATGGAAAACTCCCCTTTCACAATTCTTAGCATCATAATATGGAATAAAACATGATTAAATTTTTTAAAAACTGTTTTCATTTTAATTTTAATTACCTGGTGTCTGTCAAAATCTTGCAGTTAATTAACTTTTCACACTTGCAGTCTACATCTCTTAATTATATGCTGTCATTCAACAAAATTTAGCACAATAGTACTGACTGATATAAACATGTTAAGGCCAAGTTCTATGACACATTTAATGGACTCCCTTAAGAAGGTAGAAAAGCATGGTTCTAACCATTTGATATCAAATGATAAAATTAAAAAATTTAGCCTTTTAAAAATTCTCAAATAAATCATTTTATACTAATCTCTAAAGCATCATACACACCTGAAAATTCTGCTAGCTATGAAAAGTATCTTCATATAGTCACTAATTCTATGTTCTTTGAAGGCATGATTCTTTGTTAACCTTTGCGTTCTTTCTTTTTAAAGAATAATTTTATTATTATAATTATTAATTTGCTACCGGCACCTGCATGAGAAAGAGAGAGAGAAAGCCACCAAGGCCAGGACTTGAACTGCAGTAGGCCACGTGGAAGCCCAGTACCCCAACCTTTGCATTCTTCCTGTAAAATCTAACGAGTTCTTTCTTCATGCAATGAGCACTCGTATGTTCATCAAATGAATAAGAGGGAATGCTTTTCTAAAGATCATTTTAAACATGAAATTGCAGGATTCTGACATTACCATGAAGACAACAATGAAAAAGTATAAAGAGAAAATGAATCTTTCTATTAATGTTTTTATGGAAAGTATAAGTAGGGTACTAGGAATATGTTTACCAAAGTTATAAGACGAAATATAGTCAAACTAAGTAAAATGCATACGTCAAGATCTCGAAAATGGTTTTATCCTGACTATCTCCACGTCTAAAGGAAACAGGAAGTTGTTCTGCTGTGAAGCACAAGCAAGCCTGGTGTATCACTCTCCATATGAATGCATGCCCAAAATTCTGAGAGGAGAATGGAGAAGGGATTGTGACATGGCCCTAGTCACTAATTCTATGTTCTTTGAAGGCATGATTCTTTGTTAACCTTTGCGTTCTTTCTTTTTAAAGAATAATTTTATTATTATAATTATTAATTTGCTACCGGCACCTGCATGAGAAAGAGAGAGAGAAAGCCACCAAGGCCAGGACTTGAACTGCAGTAGGCCACGTGGAAGCCCAGTACCCCAACCTTTGCATTCTTCCTGTAAAATCTAACGAGTTCTTTCTTCATGCAATGAGCACTCGTATGTTCATCAAATGAATAAGAGGGAATGCTTTTCTAAAGATCATTTTAAACATGAAATTGCAGGATTCTGACATTACCATGAAGACAACAATGAAAAAGTATAAAGAGAAAATGAATCTTTCTATTAATGTTTTTATGGAAAGTATAAGTAGGGTACTAGGAATATGTTTACCAAAGTTATAAGACGAAATATAGTCAAACTAAGTAAAATGCATACGTCAAGATCTCGAAAATGGTTTTATCCTGACTATCTCCACGTCTAAAGGAAACAGGAAGTTGTTCTGCTGTGAAGCACAAGCAAGCCTGGTGTATCACTCTCCATATGAATGCATGCCCAAAATTCTGAGAGGAGAATGGAGAAGGGATTGTGACATGGCCCTCCTCCCTGGGGCATGATTTCTCACTTTCTGACTCTAGGTCTCTCTCTGGTGAGTGGATGCACCCTATGTCAAAAATTTCTCTCTGGAAAAATAAAAGGGGGGGGGGACTTGAACTTTGAGACAGAATGGGTGTCTCAGGACTTGATTATTGTTCTAAAATAGAAAAATCAAATATAAAATATGACTTTCAAAAATTATATAAAATTTGCCTTAAGCAATGTAATGTGTTATACATTTTTAGCAACATTTTTATTGTAATTTTGTTTCTTTTTTAAATCACAGAACATATTTCATTAGGAAGTATTACTAGCTAGGTTGTAGTGCCTTCTTCTTGGCCTAAGAGGGCTACAATTAAAAGAAGAGAATGAGTGAAAGGAAGAGGATAACTGATAGGGAACTATCCTAGACACTCCTATCCCAGTTAGTATCCAGCAATGTCAATTTAGATTGACAGGTAACATGGGTTGAGCAGAAAGAGATCATTCAAGTATATGAATCTTCCTGGAAGAAACTATGTACAACTAAAGATGAGAAGGAACCTAACCAGATGCTCATGTTGATGACAATTTTTGAACTCAGGAGAGACCCTTCATATGTGCTGACAATGAATCAGTCTTCGTAAATACTCATCTGATTTTCCAGTTTTAGGATCCGAAGCAGGATGATTCTACCTTTCAATTTGTACACTACATTTAAATTAACCTGAGCATATTCACAGCAGGCAGTAAACTACCCAATGAATGAATGTGCTCCAAATCCTATAACCCACACTGAGAAAACTTAACAAGTTTAAATAATCTGTCCCCAAAGTAAACTCCCACAAAATGTGCCCAGTTAACTTCTGAAATAGTCCCATTCCATACACCTTCTGCTACTGCTGGATTTTAGACCGCCTACGTTTTCATTCACGCAACTTACACAATGAACTACTGGCTCTGTACACTACTATGCCAACACCCAAGTGATGCTTCCAAGGAGTAGATATGGCCATTTTACATCTCTGCTTAAAGTTCCAGTGGCTTCCCAATGTCTTCCAATATCTCATCACGTCCTATAAGGCCCTCTGTGCCTTGACACCCATGTATGTCTTCAGCCCTCCCATGGCACAGCATCCCAAACTGCGCACTCCAGCAGAGACAAAGGGCATGGGCCCCCAGGTAGGCACTGTGTTTCTGCACCACTAAGTCTTTGCGCTTATGCTTTCGGCCTAGGACTTCCTTACAATCTTCAGGTGCCTTGGGTTTTCTTTTTCTCCAAGAAGCAGTCATGATCACTCTTTACAGGAGGCCTTCTTGGGTGACTTGAGATGTGCACCTTCTCTGTGCTCCCAGGCATGGTATGCACTCAGTATCACTGCTTTACCACGATGTGGTGTTTATTATGTGGCGGATTTTTCAACAATGACTTAATCATCTTATTATTTTTGGATTCCTATCATTATTCACTGGCTAGATACCTAAGATAGAATTGTGGACATAGTTATTTTCAGATGTTTTCCAAAAGAAGTACCAAGGATGGCACCAGTCCTAACACTGTAAGATTAAAACACTAAGCAAATAAGACCCGTGCTCTCTCTCCGCCCTGACATGCTGTTCCCAGAGCTGCACTAGGGTGGCGGCTTGCTGTTTGCTAAGTGTGTCTTGTTGCTGAGCATGTACCGCGTGAGTAACTCTTTAACCCTATTTATGTTTCAAGGTGCAGTTCTATTTTCGTTCACTTCCTTTTTCTTTACCATGGCCTCTTGTCAGACACACATTCATCAAACGTTTAAAAACTAAATTGCTCCAACAATTTCCTTTCTTTGAAAATAGTATACAAAGGGTCTTCAAAAACGTTATGAAAATACACAGACAAATGCACACACACACCTTACACAAAACAAAGACGTGAACTGAATTTCCATTTTTTTGTTTGCTTTTTCTTTTTTATTATCTTGATATGCACAATAGCTGTGAAAGCCCTGGATTTCCATGCCTAGATTCAGGTGTTAAGTGGGGTTTTATGGGAATTTTTAGAATTTCAAGAGCTTTGCTATAAAAATGACATGTTAATGCTTGCACATTCTATCAAAGAACTGATCAAATTGACCAGAGGTAAGGGAAAATACATGATAATGAAGTAGTTGGTCTAAAGACTCAGGAAAAAGAAGGAAAAAAAAAGAAAAAGAAAAAGGGAGGGATGAGGGAGAGGAAGAAAGAGATAGGGAGAGAGGAAGAGAGAGGAATAAAAGAGGAGGCAAGGTGAGGCCATTCCATTTGTAGAAGGGTCTGGAGAAGAAAGTTGGTAGCTACATATTAGTCATGGGTGACCCTATTCCATGTACCCCTTTTTGGGGTCAAGGGTGAAGATTAATTGATACTTAAACTCAATAGAAACTGAAACTGGTTCTAGTTAAGAGAGGCAGATTGGTCAGGGTTCCCCAGAGAATCAACAGACTAGAGAGAGAGTTTACAGAACTGGCTCATAAGATCAAGGAGGAATGGTGAGTTCAGTATCTGTGGGTGAGACAGATGTTTGAGCCCAAAGGTCATTTGCTGACAAAATTCCTTCTTGCCTGGGGGAGGTCAGGCTTCTCCTCTTGAGCCTTTCAACTGATTGGATGAGGCACACCTTCCATTATGGATGATATTCTGCTTTACTCCATGGCCACCTCGTTCACCTCAGCCTAAACACCTTCACAGTAACATCCAGGTTATCTGACCAGACGTCTAGGCACTGAGGCCCACAAAGTTGACACGCAAAATTAAAGCTCATTGGGAGATTTTGAGAATAGAGATTTATCTTTCACTACGGACTCTAGGGGAAAAAAGAAATCTTAGTTGACAGTAGACATGATGGTGTGTGCGGGGGGCATTGAGAAGAAAGTGGAGGAAGCGAGACAGCAGAGCTTGGAGCCAGCTCGGTGGCAGAGAGGTAATGCACCGCCCAGGTGATGCGGGACCCCGCGGAAGACAAGCTTGTCCCCAGGTCGGGCTGTACACACAGGGCATGTCCATAGCACTGCGGGGCGGGGGAGGCTGGAGGTGAGGAGGAGCAGACCTGGTTGAGTGTGCTGCTGTTTCTCTCTCTCATTTCTCAGGAAAGAAAGAACTATGCTTAAATAAAAAGAAACTGAGACTAAACTATAAATGGACAGTAGGTGAGTTAGATGGCAATTATAAATTTTGTATTATTCTGCTATCATGTTTAAATACAGATCTGTAAATAGTTTCAATAAGAAAATATTTTTGTGCTCACAGATCTGTCGTATTTATCATTCTAAAGCATCGCCACACTATGTTTTGTGGCACCTACTCATTTTATTGCCATTGATTCCACATGGTATCTTTTTCCCTCCGAGACATGAGGAACAGGCTCTGCAATTCTGTCACCCAGACATGGCTGTAGGTGCTAAGTGGAAGCGTGTGGTTGAAGTCTCACTGAGAGTCAAAAATGCCCAGACTACAAGTCACTCCCTTAAAGCAGAAGATGACAAACTCAAGATTTCACCATTTTGAATATGGTTTAAAGCAAAACAAATGCTGGAAATCAATAGAAAACAGTAGTCAATCTAAGTTTCTTAGAAAAATTGTTTGGGAGGAAGGATGTTTTCCTCTAGACTTTAGACATATAGGATTTCAAAGAAACCCACTTTGAAAAACCTCAATTTTCATTTTTATTCCCAGAGACACCCAAAGGAAAAACAAAACGCACTTCCCTTTGTAAGAGTCACCTTTCACTGTAGGCACAGAGCAGATTTTGTCAGTGAAAAATGACATTAGATGTACCACCCACTGTTCAGGAGCGATGACCCAGTTATATCCAACCACTCTGTGGTAAAACTGGGTGCCTAATAAAATATGCAAGAAGCTTGTCTGATTCAGAAACCCTGGAATCCTGAAAATGGACCTTCTGACAGGCAGCCGAGAGCTGGTAATGGCTGAGGCTGTGAAAAGAATGTCAGAGGTAACGGTGAAGGTGTCAAAGCCGATTCAGAGCACAGTGCTAGGGGTTCTCTCGGAGGCGACACTGCCAGCCTCATGCAGCTTCATCAGGAAGTAATTTCCTCAAGGACTTGTCAACTTAAATGGAAACATTAAATATTTAATTTTACATTTACAACATAAAATTCTTTCCTGCCATTTCAGTGTTTTCAGGTCTCTATACAAAGAACCCAATTTTTTAGCATAAACCAAGTTAAATAAAATAGCATTCAATTATTTTTAAATGCAAATGATCCAAATACAGTGGACATTTTCTCTGAGAAAATGTTTTAATTTCTAGTTAGTATTTTACTTCAGTCCTTTCCATGTTTTAATCATTTTAAATCCTGCATTCTTACTTGAATCCTTTATAAATACTTTATTCTTAATCCTAAATTAAAGAAAAACCAATACCCAGGAATAAATTTTATTGCTAGTTATTGACAAAGAAAATATCTGTGTATAAAACTTGGCTACTTGGGTTAGCAAGTTGGCATAGTGGGTAAGGCAGCTGGGTCCCACATGGCCAACTGTGTGCTTCGAATCCTAAACTCAGCATCTTGAGAGAGACAGGGACAGACCAAAACCCCCAAAACCAATCATTGGGAGGCTTTTAATTTTCCCCATGTATAAACGTAGCATTACCAATTGTCTTTATGCACTCCTAGAGCCTACTATCTTGTCTTACCTTTTCTCCTAAAACCAATCCTCTTCATTTAACATGCATCTGGATTATTGGAATGGTTACTAATCTGAAAAATTTCTTTACTGAGTAGCCTCTAGAAAAAAAATTTAGATTTCATGGAATGCATATATAATTTAGAAGTAATGATGAGCAGCTCAACCAACCAAAAAAAAAGGAAAAAGAAAATATTAAAAAATAGTGTAAAAGGATAATTCTTGTCACTGCAATCTTGGTTAGGCAAGTTACATATAATTAAACATGTTCTGCTTTTCTTCTTAAATAGTGCAAAAGAGTTCTTCTAAACTATGTGAGTTTTCATTTAGAACTGAAAGAGTATGGAAAGAAAAACTGAAATATCAGTTGTTGCAGTGTGAAGTACTGGTTAGAAAGAGGCAAAAGTGTAAACTGTGGTAAGAAAACTGGCATTTGCCTAAATGTGAAAGAGTTTGCATCATTTATCAGCCTCTGTGAAGAAGAGAAGCTGATGGCTTAAAACAACAGAACATTTTATTGGGTTGTTGGTAAAATAATGATGTGTTTTTCTATTAAAAAAATACATCATGACTTTTCTGACACAATAGAAGTAGAATTCACACTGCTTCAAGGCAGGTTACATAGGGAAGATGAGGAAGAAAGAGGTATCCAAGAACCACTCTCTTTCTAGCTTTGGCAGTTGGATAAATGGAAGTTCTAATAACTGAGATGGAGAAACCTGGAAGATAAATAGATACGAGAGAAAGATCAAGTTTAGACTGGGGCATAAAGCTTTGTGATACCTGTGTATTAGCAAGTTGGAAAAATCGGTAGACAGTTACAGTCATTTAGAGATATAAGTATTAGCATTTCTTGTCATATAAATAGTGTTCAACATTATTGAAAGTAAATTAACAAGGACTATGAGTGGATAGGCCTGGTACCAAGCCTTAAGGACCTCAATACTTAGCAGTTTTTTTCAGAAGTTAGGGGCGAAGTTGGCTGACACGCGGTCAGAAAGGCAGGTGCAGTCTCTACTTCCAGGTCCATTCAGCACTGTTCATAGCACTAAGACAGAAAGCCAACTAAGTGTCCAGAGACGGATGAATGATAAAGAACTGTGGTCTATACGGACAAAGAAGGTTGTGTGATCAAAAAAAAGAAGTTATCTGTCATTTGAAACAAGTTGGAGGGAACTGGACAACACTGGGCCAAGTAATACAGGCCAGGCACAGAAAAGTGAATCCTGCATGATCTCGTTTATGCAAAGAACCTAACCATGTCGAAAGCATAGACTGAGAGAGCAGTCTGTGGTTGCCAAAGACTAGGGGTGAAAATGGAAGAGGATGGGGAAAGGGGAAAATGTAAGCAAAAGGGTATAAAATTTCAGTTAAACAAGAGGAATGTTTACTGGTCTACTCCACATTATAGTGATAATAATTTAAAGTATTACAAAATTGCTAAAAGAATATATTCATCTCTTCCATAAGAGAGAGACAGACAGACAGGCACCTTCAACAGCTTCTGGGTGCCATGATCCACCCCTAGCCCAGTTCATGGACTCTCCTGCATGACCCTGGCCTGCAAATGGAAGTCCCAAGATGCAAACTCAGAACACTCCCACAGGGTTGGTCCAGTTGTGTTAGCTCTGTACCAACGTCTGGCCCGATAGAGAGATTTTAAACATTCTCATCCCTTATCCCCCAAAAAAGAATTAAATAGATACGAGAGAAAGATCAAGTTTAGACTGGGGCATAAAGCTTTGTGATACCTGTGTATTAGCAAGTTGGAAAAATCGGTAGACAGTTACAGTCATTTAGAGATATAAGTATTAGCATTTCTTGTCATATAAATAGTGTTCAACATTATTGAAAGTAAATTAACAAGGACTATGAGTGGATAGGCCTGGTACCAAGCCTTAAGGACCTCAATACTTAGCAGTTTTTTTCAGAAGTTAGGGGCGAAGTTGGCTGACACGCGGTCAGAAAGGCAGGTGCAGTCTCTACTTCCAGGTCCATTCAGCACTGTTCATAGCACTAAGACAGAAAGCCAACTAAGTGTCCAGAGACGGATGAATGATAAAGAACTGTGGTCTATACGGACAAAGAAGGTTGTGTGATCAAAAAAAAGAAGTTATCTGTCATTTGAAACAAGTTGGAGGGAACTGGACAACACTGGGCCAAGTAATACAGGCCAGGCACAGAAAAGTGAATCCTGCATGATCTCGTTTATGCAAAGAACCTAACCATGTCGAAAGCATAGACTGAGAGAGCAGTCTGTGGTTGCCAAAGACTAGGGGTGAAAATGGAAGAGGATGGGGAAAGGGGAAAATGTAAGCAAAAGGGTATAAAATTTCAGTTAAACAAGAGGAATGTTTACTGGTCTACTCCACATTATAGTGATAATAATTTAAAGTATTACAAAATTGCTAAAAGAATATATTCATCTCTTCCATAAGAGAGAGACAGACAGACAGGCACCTTCAACAGCTTCTGGGTGCCATGATCCACCCCTAGCCCAGTTCATGGACTCTCCTGCATGACCCTGGCCTGCAAATGGAAGTCCCAAGATGCAAACTCAGAACACTCCCACAGGGTTGGTCCAGTTGTGTTAGCTCTGTACCAACGTCTGGCCCGATAGAGAGATTTTAAACATTCTCATCCCTTATCCCCCAAAAAAGAATCAGCAGGATTTTCGGATCTGCACCAATTTTCCAAGGCACTGGTCCCCAGTCAGGCAGGCAGTCAGATGCCCTCCTGCTGACAGCTACGTCCCCTCCCCTTCTGCGTGGCTTCTCAAAGCACCAGAAAACCCTGAGCTCTATTTCCCAGACTTCTTTGTGCTGGATTAGTCTGGGTTCTCATCATGGAAAAACCAGGGAAAATGCAGCAGGTTGGAGGCACTGCTCTTTTCTTTCCTGCTCTGGGTGCAATCTCTGTCTGCACGGCTGTCATCATATATGCCAGAAAGCTCAGGGCCTTTGAAGTTTCCGCGGCGCATCAGCACTTCGGGCAGCAGACTGCCCACCAGCACAACTGCTCCTGGTCTCACCGCCCTCTCGTGTTTATCCCCACACGGTAAAAGGAGCTGCCAATAGTTATCAGCATCAGGCACGTACCACCTTCCTTCCGCCCACACTCCCAAGCTGTGTAAACGAGTTCCCTGCATTTGTTTGGAATAGTTGCAATGGCGTCTGTTTCCCTGCATGGATGATGGCTGATACCCTGAGAGATCTTTCACCATGGGTTACTCCTGAGCATTTGGGAAGGAAGAAAAGGTGGCGATCTTCTCACTAAACCAAGGTGCCATCATGGCTGGCTGCAGCAGGTGGCACGTGACAGCCTCAACTTTCTTCTTTATCCTGGAATTTTTTTTTTAATTTTAACTTTGATTTGAGGTGGGAAAGAGATCTGACGGGAAGACAAGCTCCATTGCTGATGGAGTCAGTATCGAGGACTACTGTTCAGTCCCCCTCTTTAGCTCATAGTACGAATAACTTATCTGAGAGGGTTGTTATGGGACTCGGATGAGCAAAGGCTGACAAAGTTCTTAGAACAGGCTCTAAAACATGGAAAGATGGGCTGGTATTAGAAAAAGCTGTAGCATTAATTTCGTGAGGGTGGGTGTTCACTCAATGTTCTGACCTACAGAACTGTGAGATTATAAATAGGTATTTTTTTTTTAAGTTTTGCTATAGGGTATATTCACTCACTCTAGAGAGAGAAAAATCACCCCCTAGGGGATGGCCACACACAATGTCTTTTCTTCTATTCTCCTCTTGGGGCTTTGGGCATACATACACACATGTCCAGGATGATTTTCAAGTGGCTGAGTCCAGGACCAGAACCCCGCAGTTGACCAGGCAGGACCCAGCTGCCCTAACCTCCATACCATCTGGTGGCCCGTAAATGGATATTGTTTTAAACTACACCATGAATGATAATTTGTTACCCAAATTCCTAACAGATTCCTATCTAGCTCATGTGAACCCATGCTGGACTTGGAAGTTTGTAATCTAGTTTTCAGTAGCATGAATGCTGGTTTCTTCTAGAGCGTGTATTTGTTTACATAATTTCACTACACTGAATCCCCATTATCCTTAAGAAAATGTCCCCTTTTAAATAACTACTATGACATGATAACAAAATATTCAGGCTAAGATCACAGACTCTGTAAATGACAGACCCAGATCCAAGTCACAACCCCACCTCGTCAGTGGATGAGGTACATAACCTCATGTTCAGATTCTTCGCCAGCTTAGAGGACAGGCCACAGTGGGTGGGCTATTGAGCAACTTCTGGCTAACAGCCTCTTTGTACAATATTCTTTGGTGAGCAAAACGTTTTAATATACCTTTTAATTATAATGCCTTCACGATGCATTTCAAATTACAATGCGTTACTGCCTATCACACAGGTCTTAGGGCTTGCCGCGATCCCCGTCCTGTTCTCTTGTCCTTATCCCTCATCACATTTCTCCATGACTATCTGATTCTTGAATCATTTGATTGTGCTACAACTGATTGGAACATCAAATGACAAACTTAAGACAGGTTGAGGAAGAATTTAAAATATGGAAGATTAGAGGAGGAAGCATTGACACTGAGCGGGAATAGTCAGAGCACTAGGACATAAGTCGAAAGGCTTGACAGCAGTCCTAAAGAACTGCATACCATTACCAGCGACGAGCTGTGAAAGCGAAGTATACTCCTCTATAGAAACGACACTTAAAACTATGTCAATCAACCGTGCTAGAGGAAATCCTGACCTACATTTCTTTAAGGAAAAAAAGGTAAAATAAAATGATTGAAGTACAATTAAATATAATCAAATAATATACAAAAAAAGGAGAAAGAATATTATTTCCATCTAAGTGGTTTCTCAGATCAGACTATATTATTGATGAGGACACTTAAGGCTAAATTTTGCACAGGATTTGCAACATAGGAAATTTTTTTAAGAAGTATTTACTTGTATTTTTTATTGTCTTTTTCAAAATTTGCTATAGGGCATGTCTATTCTTTTTTTTTTTTTTTTTTTTTTTAGAGGGTTTTTCTACAAGCAGTGAGGCAGAGAGAGACAGAAAGACAGAAAGCAAGAAATGACCCCCCAGGGGTGATGGCCACACTGCAATCCCTTCTCCTCCATTCTCCTCTCAGGATCTTGGGCACGCACACACACGCGCCCAGCGTGAGTTTCAAGCCACCGGGTCCAGGACTTGAACTGCGGTCGACTACATGGGAGTCCAGTGGGGCATGTCTACTCTTTAGAGAGAGGCAGGGAGAAGGTGGGAGAAAGGGAAAGTGAGAAAGCAAGCTGCCAGATCCAAGACTCGAACTGCAGTCAGCCATGTGGGATTCTATTGCCTTAACCACCACGCTACTTGCTGGCCCTGGAAATGTTTTCTAAGGGTAGAAAAACCTAAACTACATTGAAAGTTCTGTGAAAGACTGATGTCTATGACAATAACAACACATTTCCCTGATTGGTTTAGCCATTTCTTCATCCGTGACCTTTATCCATGCAAACACCGTAAGCAATAATGCTAACAGTTGATTCATTTATGAAGAAATAAAAATGTCTTTTAAAAGACACTGTCAGGTAGCCAAAGAAAAAATGATGTGCAGTTACAGTTCTTTATTCTAAATGTCGTGGAAAATAACATTGTTAAACATTCTTTTGAATCCGAAAGTCTCATTAGTATTTCATTAAATCTTCCAATTTAAGGTGAAAGGGTATGTGATGTTAATAAAAAAGAAGAAAAAAAATATGCTTTACAAGAAATGGTGGCAGATTGAAAAAATAATTATGTGGAAATTTAATTAGTTGGAACCCAATTGCTAACAAAGGAATGATCGAGTTTAGTTAATTTTTCTATTAATAAAGCAAAGTCATTTCTTGGATTAGATTAATTACTGATGAAGAAAAATATTTAAATTTTCATTATCCCCAGCTTAATAATAGAACACAGAGCTCTCACTCGATGTTGTTACTGATGTGAAAAATAACAGGGTTATCGTTGCCTGCAGGTGTCTCGTTCCCCGAGAAAACCGTGGGAGCCTGCAACTCCACACAGTCTTTGTTGCTGCAGGGAAAATTTCTAACTTTGAAAAAATTCTTTACTTTTATAACATCTTCACCTTCCTCTGTGATTTCTGAAAGTCTGTAACTATTGTAAACACCAGAATATTTCATTGTTAAGTTTTAAACACATGTGATTACAAATTGCCAGGTCCAGTTACGCAGTTAATATTCCAGTAGAGCGCTTTAGGGTCTTCCCCCTTGACCCGCAGCGTGAAAGCAGATGTAGCTAGAGAACAAATGAGCAATGATCGGAAATAAATGAAAAACCTACAGAACAAGAACCTCCACATTAATGAGAAATCATGATTTGTCAGTGTTTCAACTGCTTGCCAACGATTCTGTTCTGCTATTGACCAGAATCTAGCTACCTTGGACTAAATACTATTACTTAATTACAATGTGCTTCTAATTAGCCTGGCTTCTTTTTTGATACCTTTATCCAATCAACCAGACAACTCCCCCAAGCAATTTTGAAATGCATATCATTTGCCTATATACAAGTAGCTGGGATTCTAATGTAGGTTTTATTTGGTTTAGCCAGGAAGAAAGTAAGATTTCACCTAATGGCAAAAGTGTTAAGACATTTGTTTTTGTTTTTGTTTTTTTTATTAAAAAAAAAAAAAAAAAAAAAAAAGCTCTGTGTATTTATTCATTAATCCATCAAAAGCTAAAAGCTGTAAATTTGGGGAAAGTAGCCAACTAGCATTATTAAGGATTGAAGATGACCTATTGGGAGAGAAATATCATGCCCCCCAAAATATTGGGTCCTTGGGAAAGTCATGACATATTTTTCTATGTTTTGTATGCTGACTTTTCCGATGATCCAGGAGTCATCTTTGAATAAGCACCATCACACAGACATAGCGCTCTGCAGGTGGCTGGGACACTTTCCATGATGAAAACTCCTTCCCCAGGTGCCAGCCTCAGTGCGCTGTCCCTGTCCAGGGCACATTCTGGCCCAGGGCATTTGCCATGAGTAAGGTCTATGAAGATGGTGAGACCAGAGAGGGGAGGAGCTAACTCCTGAGTCTCAGGACCTGTCCATTTCAGCCTTGGAGATGTTCCCTACTCATTAGCCTTCCAGTTCTTTCATGAATATGCTGAGAACACATCCATAGCATAATTGAAAACCACCCTCAGCTTAAGAGTATTAAGGAAGGTTTTCGGTGGACATATCATTTTATAGCACAAAGAATCTTATGGTCACAAGACAGCTGCTGTCACACTTTAAAACATTAGTGTATTGGGGCCAGAAATGGCATAGTGGTTACATTGTTGGACTCCCACATGGCTGACCGTGGTTCAAGTCCCAGACCCAGTAGCTTAAAAATTATGCCAGATGAGTGTGCATGCGTGCCCAAGATCCCAGGAGGAGAATGGAGGAGAAGGGGTTGCAGCAGGGCCATCCGGCCTGGGGAATGATTTCTCACTTTCCTTCTCACTGTCTCTTTCTCTCTCTCTGGTGCATGTACATGCCTCATGGCAAAAACCTCTTAATAAATAAATAAATAAAACACTGTTGTGTCAAGTGGAAAGAGGAAATAAATATAGGCTACTTATGCTGGTTGACAGACTTTGGCTATATTCAATTGGTCAAAACGGAATCACACATTCACTCCCAGACTAATCTCTTACCCAAGAGGCTGAGTTTACCAGGCTTCACTTAGGTCAGTGACAATCATTCTCTGAACTACGTTTTCTGCAGTCAGAAATATCTGCCAATACTTTTTTAAAAAAATCAGGGTTCAGGTAACAAAGAAAAACTTGAACTCTGTGAGGCAAAGGGATGGGAAGACTATAGTTGGTTTCTGCCATGAACATTCTCCTGAAACCGACTCTGTAATTTAAGAAGCTGGAAGGACTGAAATGTTATGTAGGTGCCATTCGAATTAAAGCCATGCGGCAGGCAAACCTCACTAGTGCATTCTCTTTAGAAGGATAAATGTGAACTGCTTTGCTGTCATTTTAGTAAAAAACAGTATTCGAATACCACCTGCCAACATCTTTAGAAAAGTGGTTGATGTTTTTAGCATTTCAGATCAGATTTTCAATCAATGTGTCCTTTTATTTCATCCTGCCTTCCTTTCATTTTGTTTCTTTTCTATTTTTTTCTTCCAAAGAAGGAGAAAGGCAAGCAACCTCAACAGGCTCTCCCGTTGCCGTCCTCTTTGCTGCCTTCTCAACTAGCCAGAACCACAGACGCAATTGCGCTTGGAGTGTAAGGTCGCCCTGGGAACAGAGCCCTGATCCTCCATGTGGCTTCTAGCATCGCAGAGTGGAACGCTACTGCCGCACATCACAGCTGGGCCTTGATTGTTTTATACGCTATGTCAATGGGGAGGTTAGTTTATGAGAAATATTTTAGAAAGGCAAAACAGCAAATGTGACTTCAGGGATAGAAAAGAAATACGTGCTTTATATATGTGAGGAGGGAAGACAACTGGAAAAAATGTACTAGGGCAGACTTGTGCAGATAACAGAACATAACCCGTTAGCATATGCAAGCAAGTCATGTTCTGCTCACGTCTTCTTAGGCAGCATTTTCCATAGGCAGACCTACAGTCTGTGAGGGCGAGGGGGAAGAGAGAGAGACGTGGGGAGGACAAGAAAGAGAAAGAGGGGCAAGCAGTGATGGTACAGAGGTAATGAAAGAGCCTTTGATGTGAAAACCATACGGGAAGGTTCTGGGGTCACGTCGTGAGGTCTCTTTTTACACATCAGGCACACACATGCCATGATCCTGGTCGGCTGAGGCTGGGAGTAGATTTAGCTTGAAGACCCTGTAGGGGGTGCCCCTTTGTCTAGAGAGCTCATTTAAAACAAATGTCTAAAACTAATCAAAAGCTAAGACAGACTGCAGATTTTCATGCTAGTTTTTTGTTTTTTTGTTTTATTTTGTTTTATTTTTTGAGAGGTTTTTGCTATAGGGCAAGTGTGCTCGCAAGAAAGACAAAGAGAGACAGAGAGACAGAAAGTGAAAAATCAACCCCCACCCACCGGAGATGACCATGCCACAATCCCCTCCATTCTCCTCTCGGGATCTTGGGCACACACGTACATGTGCCCGGCGTGAGTTTAAGCCACCGGTCTGAGACTTAAACCATAGTCAACTACATGGGAGTCCAGCAACATAGCCATTACACCAACTGCTGGTCCGTTCATGCTAGTTTTAAAAACAAACAGTGAATCACGAACTGCCAGGTGTTTATGATGTGTGTTCCACCCCTGCTGAGCACTATCTCAGGGAGGATTTGAACTATGAATCACTCAACATAGTAGGGATAACAACGTGTATGGGAAAAATGAGGGAAGATCTCAAAGAGAATGTTACATTTACACCAATAATGAAGAGCTAGAAATGCAAAATGACAACAGCAAAAGCAAAACAAAACAAATTATTCTGAATTAACCAAAATAGTGAAGGAAAAAGAGGCTGTCATGCAAATGCACATATATGGTGACAACTGTGGTTGCTGATAGCAAAATTTGAGGACTTCAGCATTTCCTGAAAAGGCACCAGAAAGTCACAGGTTTGAATAATGCATGCAGTAATGCAAACTTGGTGGAAAAACAAGCAAGTGAAAAATGCCCATTGCATTCAGTCATCAACCAATAAATGCTTATATGTGCAAGGTGCATCACTGCAGGAAGAAAGCTCAAAGCTAAAAATGTCACCGTCTAGTGTAAATGTGAACTGACAGGTGCTCGTTTCACAATGCTTTCCCGCACTGTTAGGTGTGGACTGCTCATGTCCCCAGTGCTCGTGATGTACACACTAAGCTCAGACTCCTCAGCAATCACCTTTGCTGACGTTGTCTGCCATCTTCCAAAGTGAGACCCTAATCTTTAAAAAATGCAATTCTTGGGACCAGCAGGTGGCATAGTGGTTAAGACACAGGACTCCCATGTGGCCAACCATAGTTCAAGTCCCAGACCTGGTGGCTAGAAACTCACGCCAGGTGCATGTGCACACATACCCAAAATCCTGAGAGGAGAATGGAGGAGAAGGGATGGCAGCATGGTCATCCCTGTTGGAGGGTGATTTCTTATTCTCTGTCTCTCTCTGGCAAGTGCATGAACCCTAAAGCAAAAATTTCTAGGAAAAAAAAAAAAAGCTTATAACATTACATAAATACTACTATCTCAAATCTATGAAGCAATACAAAGAAAAGTTAAAGTGGGGACCAGCAGATGGCATAATGGTTATGTTGCTGAACTCCCACATAGTCAACCGCAGTTTGAGTCCCAGACCAGGCAACTTAAAACTCATGCCAAGCTTGTGTGCATTTATGCCCCAAATCCTGAAGAGAATGGAGGAGAAGGGATTGCAGTGTGGCCATCCTCCCAGAAGGCGATTTCTCACTCTCTCTCTCTCTGTCTCTCTGGTAAATGCACAATACCTATAGCAAAAACCTCTCTTAAAAAAAAATAAAAGGAAATGAAAGAAAGGGTAAAGTGAAATATTATCAAGTGTTAATTATGATTTTATTTAGATTTTTAGTTATATTTTTCTTTTTTGAGGATCTGTATTTTTAAACTTTCTCCACTGCCATTAATTTTATAAATAAATGTTAAACAAAATAAACAGACCATAATATATTCTTCAGGGCCAACTGTCACGTGATCACACCACAATCCTTCCTCCTCTTCTCTATCCTGTCAAGTCCTTGGGCATGCACACACACATGACAAGTATGTTTTTCAATCTACCTGGACCAGGATTCAAACTGCAGTCAGCATATAGGTTCTGGCTTCCAGTGCACAGTACTTAACCCCGCCCTACAGGGCCACAGGGCTTCACTACATCATGATCCTCCTGCCTTGGCCTCCCGAGTAGCTGGGACCACAGCACACACCGCTGTGCCCAGCTTTCTGGGACTGGCCAGAATTGAGCCTGGCTTCCCATACAGCCTCAGGCCAACCAACAGAGCATGCCCCAGTATGAACTACTGCAGGGGCCCTGCCACCCTGAATCAGGAATTGTGTCAGTGGGCCCTGCCTGGGAACATCTTAGGCTTCAAACATGAGGTGATGGACAGCATTCCTTGGGAGATGGTGACTTAGAGTTTGCTTACGGAAGCAAAGTTTAACCCTTAGTACCCCTTGAGGCCACAGCTGTTGATGGCAGCTACTCTGCAGGAATGACAAGCCTATGGTGAGCAAGACGAGAATATGGCTTACATTTCTTTTAAACTAGCACAGACTTAGCTCAGGGGAGTGAAAATACCACCAGTGTACACGAAAAATGAGGCGACATTATGATACGCTTCCCTTTACTACCGTTCCAGCTCCTCGCCCACGTATTTATCCGCTGCCCAGACCCATCTCTGTTTTCCCCTTTTTAGAAAACGTGATTTCTTTTGTGAGTAAGATGGGCACCCCAGCGGGGTCTCCACACCACCATCCACACCCAGCGCGAGCTGGCCAGGATCAGGGGCACGAAGCGCCAGGCATGTACAGGGAGATGCTGAGAAGCAAACCGGGCACCTGGCCACAAGGGTCCACTGTCACAGAGCATGGCGTGACTGCGTACCACTGGCGGCCCCTAACTCTGCTTTTACTTGACTTTTTTCCCCCTCAATTTAGGACATTATCCAGTATAGCAAAAGATCAACAACTTTTTTTCGTGTGTTTGAATCGAAGTGTTTATACTTTTAAAAAATATATACTTTGGGGACCAGCAGTTGGCATAATGGCTATGTCGCTGGACTCCTATGTAGTAGACCGGAGTTTGAATCCCAGACTCAGTGACTTAAACTCATGTCAGGCAAGTGTGCGTGCGTGCCCAAGATCCCGAGAGGAGAATGGAGGAGAAGGGATTACGGTGTGGCCATCCCCCCTGGGGGGTGATTTCTCACTTTCTGTCTCTGTCTCTCTCTGTCCTTCTGGCGAGTGCACGCACCCTACAACAAAAACCTCTCCAAATATATATATATATATACACACATACATACATATATGTGTATATATATACACACACACACACACACACACACACTTTGTATATTTTTAATGCTTTAATATAGACCTACATAACCCCTTGTAAGCCTCCCCAAACCGTGTCTAATTAAACCTGCAAGAGTAATCCTCTCTAAAATGGATTCTGGAGTCAAACAATGTTCCCAGCCAACTCTGGCCAGCAAACAAGGAAGGAATGGACCCAGTACTCAGAGAATGCCCCGATTCCTGGCAGAATGACCCACCCATCCCATCAGGGAGTAACAAAATGAGTTTTCTGCAATCCACACTTCAACTTTAAAAAGCACTCCAGCTGTCAGTACTATTTAATCTAAAATTCCAACCAAAATATGAATAGATCTTCTCAAATCATCAAAATTTGAAGAAAATTAACATTAAGGATAAGAGAAGTCTGACTAAGCCATTTTTATATTTCAGATTGGCTAACCCATGAAAACTAAAGTGCCTAAAGAAAGCAGAAAAAAAGGAAATAAGATCTAATGGCTACTCTCGGAGATATTAAAAAGAGTATCACGTCCATAAATCATCAATCACTTTTTTTAGGGGAGGAACAAGAAAGCATTAGGGTTGTTGGGACAGGGATGCTTACTCAAATAAAAATAAGGAAAGAAATGAGGGAACAAAATAGATTGTGGCAAAGACTATTCATCTGAAAATTACAGCAGTGAATCCCCCAAGGGATTCTCCCCAAATCAGTACAGAGACACAAGCAGCAGAAGAGTGCCAGAGTAAGAAGAGAACAGAACAGAAAACTGTAATGTCTCCCCAAGTAAGACAAATGCATGTACAAACGCACACACCTATGTACGTGTGCACACACGTGTACCTATTAGAAACACGGGGGGGTCCTCAAAAAGGTCATGGAAATGCCTATTCTGAAAAACGATGCATAAATTTCATTAGTGTTTTGCACCAAAACGAACTGACTGCAAATTTTCAACAATTTCTGAAGCCCTCTAATAATATGTGTTTATTTAGATACAAAAAATGTGAAATCCATGCAGTTTTAGTAAGATGCACTCCCAAGATCTTCCTGAAGACCTCTCAGATATCATATACAGAATTTTGTAACCAGTGTATAGAGAATACAAGCAAATATGTCTCAGAAAACCTGGGCATGTCAATGACTATGTTTGTCTCCTTTCCACCCCTTGTCCTCAGCTCTCTGACATTAATCTGCTTTCTGGGACAAGTGTTGATCCATTATAGCTAAAAGACAGTGTAGCCAAAGAGCCAATGAGTCCTACTAGTGGAGATATTAACATGCACATTTTATTACACCACCATTTCCCCAGAAGAATTGGTGGATAAGCAGAAAGTAGCCACCAGGAAGTACAGATCGGGAGATATCTTCTCTCCCATTTTACAGTCATCTCGAACATCACTGCAACCCAGGAGACCTGAATAACAAATGTGTTACTCGTGACCCCAGAACTCACCCAACAATGTCACCATGTCAAAGGAGAGATATGGCATTTGCTAATATTTGGTGACAGAAACACATCTTCATACAAATTATATATGGGGAGAGAGGCAGCAATGGTGACAAATGCATTAAAACAAGCCAAAGTTGGGACCTGCAGATGGCATAATGGTTACGTCACTGGATTCCCAGTAGTTGACTGCAGTTCGGGTCCTGGACCCAGTGACTGAAAACTCATGCCGGGTTCATGTGGGTACATGCCCAAGATCCTGAGAAGAGAACGGAGGAGAAGGTATTGCAGCGTGGCCATCCCCCCTGGGAGGAGTAGATTTCTCTCTTCCTGTCTCTGTGTCTCTCAATCTCTCTGGTAAGCACACACACCCTGTAACAAAACTCTCTTTTAAAAAATAAATGTCAAAGTCACTGTATTTATCTCAGTTATTTTATCATTTTTTTTTAAATGGAGAGAGAAGAATAAGAGAAAGGTTTATAATCTTGGATATTTCCGACCATGTGCTGGCTTGTCGATCCAATGTTACTCATTTTAAAAATATCTATAACAGGGAACCAGCAGTTAGTGTCACGGCTATGTCGCTGGACTCCCACGTAGTCTACCGCGGTTTGCGTCCCGGACCCGGTGGCTTAAAACTCACGCCGGGCGCGTGTGTGTGCATGCCCAAGATCCCGAGAGGAGAATGGAGGAGAAGGGATTGCAGCGTGGCCATCCCCCCTGGGGGGTGATTTCACGCTTTCTGTCTCTATGTCTCTCTCTGTCTGTCTGGCGAGCGCACGCGCCCTATAGCGGAAAACCTCTCCCCCCCCCAAAAAAAAAAAATATATATATCTATAACTGGGGTCAGCAAGCAGCATAGTAGTTAAGGCCCTATACTCCCACATGGCTGGGCAAGTTCAAGTCCTGGACCTGGCAGATTGAAACTTACTCAGGCATGTGTGTGTGCATGCCCCAAATCCCAGGAGAGTAGAAGAGAAAGAACTGTAATATGACCATCCCCCCTCAGGGGAGACTTGTCACTTTCCTTGTCACTGTTTCCCTTGTCTCTTTCTGAGGAGTACATGCACCCAATAGCAAAAACCTTTAAAAAAATTGTAACTGCACACTCAACAATTATCAACCTCTTTGCCGAGGATCTAAGATGATGGTAAAGACATTATTACAGTGTGCTGGGAAGCAGAGGCAGTATAACGGGAAAGGCAGTGACATACATGAGAACACAGGAAAACCAGAGGGTGAGTGGCCGGTGAGTAACACAGGAACTCCAAGTTCAAGTATTCCTTCATGTTATTGCGTCCTAGAAATGTAACCTCTAACAAGTCATTTAACTTCTTCATATCAGCCCAGTGTCCTAATATGTAAAATGGAAATAATGAGACTTATTTTACAGACATTCTTTATAGTTGAAAAGTGAATGCAAAATACTACTCACATAGTAAGTTCTCTAGACAGGAAATTTTAACCACTGCTGATGACAACATAACCACTTTAGCTTACCAACCAATCCTATACGGCCTACCAAGATTTCGGCTTAGTTCAGCAATACCGACAGCCCCCTTGAAGTTAGAGGGTTACATTTGCTTTGTTATCACTGTATCTGTTTGGTCCTGTAAACATTAAAATTCTCAAAATCTATTAGAGACTAGCTATGGATTGAATTAAGCACAAGTAGTCCTAATTGGATTAAATGGAATGTTATAATAAGTACCTTCACTTTTGGCTAATTATCACAATTTACAGCCTTTACTTTTAAAAGTTCTGTTTAGCACTTAATCTACATATGGAATTATTTGGTTTACCATGAAAATTATTGCAAAAAGGCACAATGTTAAAGGAAGGCTAAATCTATAAGGTTTAAGGAAAAACAAACAAACAAATGTTTCATTAATCTGAATGCCCTCACCCAGGATAAACTCAGTGAGTACAATTAACCTCTCATTGTTTTTGAATCACTAAAATAAGAACATCTGGAGAACACCTCCTTTCACAATTCTATACCTTCAGATATCAAATTGATATTAAAACCATATCTTCAGCTATTAAATTGAAGGAGATATATTTTCTATCCCCTTTTTATATTTTATAGCCCCTTCATCCAGGATTTCTTGAGTGATTTTAGTTCAAATGAACAAATGGGTAAAAAAGCTATCGACTTTTTTGATAAGTAAAAGTAAACAAATGTTTCTGGACTTAGTGGACCAAAACTCAATTTAAATAGAAAGAGGAGAAGAAGAAAGAGTAATCCATGAAAGAACATATTATAGACCCATAATTAGCGTATAAAGATGACTTGGAACTTAAATCAGGACTGTGAGTAAAACCACGGGAAACAAGGAACACGACTGTGATCATATGCTGAAACAGGAGTATCTGTGGGTACGAAGCAAATTTAAGGTAAAAATATTACGTAGAGCTAGCTTCGTGCTTGTAGAGAACAGTCTCTAGTATGTACTATGCACTCACTGAATGGTAGTTGTTTTAGTCCGTTCGTTCAGGCATGATAAAGTACCTGAGAATGAGTAATTCATGAACAAAAACTTATTTCTCAGTTTTGAGGCTGGGAAGCCCAAGATCACGATGTTGGCACTAGGTGTGTGGGGAGGGTCCAAGTGCTACTTCCAAGATGGTACCCTGCTTCATCCCCCAGAGGAGATGAAGGCCATCCTCACAGAGAAGGGCTGGAAGGAGTGAATCTACCTCTCAAGCCCTTTATAAAGTTGCTAATCCTCTTCAGAATGGAGGAGCCCTCCTGAGTTAATCACCTAAGGCTTTACCTTTTGTCTTCATAGAAAGACGGTCTTGCTGTGTCGCTCAGGTGAGTCTCAAACTCTTGCCTCTGCCTCCTGAGTCACTGGAATTGCAAGTGTGAATCAGCACACCAGTGTGACTGGGTGACTGAGCCACCCAGTGGGTCTTCCCAGTGGTTCCCTGCTGTGCAGAGCACAGCATCTTAGCAGCTCTGCCACCAGCTGGTTCCCAAAGACCTCACCTCTTAATACTGCTTCATTGGGGATTAAGAGTCAACATGAAATTTGGAAAGGACACCATCGTTCAAAAAGCAGCAGCAGCCATTATCAACAGCAGTACTATCTTGCAGTTCTGAAATGGCCACAGATCTTTTGACAGTTCTCTCTTCAAGAGGTAAAGCCCAATAATCCTCTTCTGGAGTGCAGGCTAGACTTAGGACCTTGCTTTCAATGACAAGTGGAGTAAGGTGGAAACACTGGTCACAACTTCAGTGACGAGGTTATAAGAGGCACCTTATGACAGGGCTTCCTTTCTATGCTGTCTCTTTGGGTCACTAACTGTCATGCCATGAGTAGCATTATGGAAAGTTTCCCCTACAAGGAACTGAGGCCAGGTGCCAAAAGCTAGTGAGGACTGAGGCACTGGAGCAACAACCACGCAGGTTGTCGCTCCTGGCAGTGGAACTCCCAGCTCCCGTTCAGCCTCTGAATGCTGTCACCGTCTGGAATCTTCACTGCAACTGCATTAGAGCCCTGAGCCGGACCCAGGCGCGCCCCTTTTGAGATGCTAAATTGGCACGTCATTTGTCATGTACTGCAATAAATACGTACCGCATGCTGTTTGTCTTTTTTGGCAAGGAATTAAAAAGTGTATTTGCTTGTATTATGCACTGTGCTGACTTGTGAGGCAGTAATAAAGGTACTACCCACTCACACAAGCCCATTACTGAAATCCCATAGTCTCCAGAATATTATTAAAGTACTCTTATTTCTGAAAGCATTACTGCCTAGAAATCAAGGAACAATGAGTATGTAAAAATTGAAAGACGTACTAAAGGAATCCTACTTTTCTACTAAAGGAGGCAGGGTCTCCTTTTAGTGAGGAGGAGATGCATGGATACATTGGGTAGTCAGAAAAGTCGTGACGCATCTTTGCATAGAAAACACATCATGACTTTTTCAACCACCCATAAAAGTCTAGGACTTAAAGTGAGGAGTGAGACGGATCTATATATTCAAAAAGTTCATGGAAAATGCATATTTTGAAAAAACTATGCATGGCTTTCAATTTTTTACATCAACATAAACCTATATTTTTATCTAATTTTTGAAGTCCCTTGTATATTTTTACCTTGTCAAATTCTGTCTCTGTCACTAATTCTATGTTGCTTTGGTGGAGAAAGAAAAGGATTCTTTTTTTAAAAGAACAACAAAAAATATTTTGACACAGAATAAAAAACAGGTCACCCAATCCAGCCTGCCATAAACTTCTTATCTGGTGTTCCTGACCCATCAGAATCCCATTGATCAAAAAAGAGGCAATTTTTTTCTTTTATAACAGGTTAAAATTTAGAAATCCTTGATAGGGGTGAGTCTCTGCTTGGGGCTTGGAAGCTATGCCAGGACTTTTCACACAGTCACCCATCGCTCCAGCGACCTGGGCTTGCCCTACCCACCACCCACCAGGGTACTTTAGCCTGGTATAGGCAGGCCTTCTTGGGTGAGCCGGTGCTTGGGGCTTGGGAGCAACCTAGGGACTTTCTGCATACTGTTAGCCATGCTCTGGTAGCCTGGGCTTGCCCCACCCACTGGGATACTTAAGCCTGGCCTGGGCAAGCCTCCTAGGGTGAGCCTATGCTCAAGGCTTGGAAGCTATGCTGGGACTATTGGTACACCAACCCAAATGCTTTTTGCTAAGTTATATCTTTCAGATTGCTACCACCTCTTCAAGAAATAGATAACCTAAGAAAAGAATCAAACAGAACTTCTGGTAATGAAGAATGCAATACAATAAATTAAAGTCTCCCCAGACAGCATTAACAGCAGATTGGACCATGCAGAAGAAAGAATTTCTGATTTCAAAGACCAAGTCTCCAATGTAGACCAAATTGCCAAAAAGAAAGAAAACAAACAAACAAACAAATGAAATGCAGGAAATTCTAGACACCATGAAATGTCCAAGTATCCATATTATCAGTATTCCAGAAGGTGAAGAATTTGCTAATGGCATGGAAAACCTCTTTCATGAAATACTATCTGAAAAATTTTCCAAATACAAAAAAAATGGAGAAATTCAGAACCAAGAAATAAAAAAGACCCCAAATAGAGTCAACATAAAACTATCCTCCTATAGGTACATCATAGCCAGATTTGTAAAAATAAACACAAAGACAATATTTTCAATATGACAAGGGAGAAGCATCAAGTTACTTGTAAAGGTTATGCCATTAGACTGATGTAAGATCTCTCAACAAAAACAATGCAGGCAAGGAAAGAACAGGAAGATGTATTCAAAACATTAAAAGAAAACCAATTTCAACCAAGACTACTACATCCAGCAAGATTATCCTTCAAATGGGAAGAACAAATAGAAGTATTCTCAGATAAACAAAAACTGAAAGAATTCACCAATAATAGACCAGCTCTATAGGAAGTACTGAGGGGAGTGTTGTAACAGGATAACTAAAGAGAGACAATCAGAATCAGGAGAACAAAAAACAACTGAGAAAACGGCCCACAAAATGACAGGGACAAATCCGCAAATATCAATAACACTGAATGCTAATGGATTATATTCTCTTATTAAAAGACACAGACTGGCTGAAAGGATACAAAAACAGAAGCCGTCTATACACTGCTTACAAGAAACGTATCTCATTTACAAAGACATACATAGACTGAAAGTGAAGGGCTGAAAAAAGATATTCCATGGCAATGGAAACCAAAAATGGCTGGAGTAGCAATACTAGTATCAGACAAAATAGACTTTTTAAGATGAAAGATGTAAGAGGAGGCAAAGAAGGACATTATATAGTACTAAAAGGACTTGTTCACCAAGATATAACACTTGTAACTATCTATGCACCCAACACTGGAGTGCCTAAAAACATCAAAGACAGACTGTTAGATCTCAAGGGAGAGATAGACTACAACACGATAATTGTAAAGGATCTCAGCACCACACTAACTCCTCTGGATAGATCATCTAGACAAAAAAGTAAAGAGATGTGAGATCTGAATGATAACCATACATGAAATGGACTAGACTGACATCTACAGAGTATTTCACCCAACTACCACAAAATAGACATTTTTCTTACCCTCAAATGAAACATTTTCAAAATCAACCACATGACAGGGCACAAAACAAGCCTTTACAAATTCAAAGGTATAGAAACTATATCTAGCATCTTTTCTGACCACAATGGAATCAAACTTGAAATCAACTACAGCAAGAGCCCTTAAAAATTCATGAACTCATGGAAACTAAACAACCTACTCCTGAATGACTTTACAACTATAAAAGAAATTAAGACTGAGGGACTAGCAAATAGTATAATGGTTACATCATTGGACTCCCACATAGTTGAATATTGTTCGAATCCCAGACCCAGTGGCTTAAACTCATGCTGAGTGAATGTGAGTGTGCATGCTCAAGATCTCAAGAGGAGAATGAGGAGAAGGGATTGTGGCATGGCCGCCCCCCCCGGAGGGTGATTTCTCACTTTCTGTCTCTCTGGCTCTTTGTCTCTCTGTCTTTCCAGCAAATGCACATACCCTATAGCAAAAATCCCTCTTAAAAAATAAAGATAGAGGGAACCAGCAGTTAGCGTAATGGCTATGTCGCTGGATTCCCATGTAGTCACGTCCTGGACCCGGTTGCTTAAGACTCACGCCGGGCGCGTGTGCATGCGTGCCCAAGATCCCGAGAGGAGAATGGAGGAGAAGGGATTGCGGCTTGACCATCCCCCGGAGATTTCTCGCTTTTTGTCTCTAATGTCTCTCTCTGTCTGTCTGGCGAGCGCATGCTCCCTATAGCGAAAATCTCTCAAAAAAAAAAAAAAAAAAGATAGAAATTAAGACTGAAATCAAAAGGTTCACATAAATTAATGATAACAAGTGTTTATAACCTACAGGACAGCACAAAAGCAGTCATAAAGGGAAATTCATAGCAATTAGTACCCACAAGGAAAACACAGAAAGGTGGAAAATAAACAACCTGATGACACAACTCAGGGAACTAGAAAGACAACAACCAAAAAAATTCCAAGAGAAAAGAAATAATAAAGATTCAAGCAGAAATAAGTGAAATTGAGAATAAAAAGACTGTACCAAAAAATAAGTAAAACCAAAAGCTGTTTCTTTAAGAAGATAAACAAAATTGGCATACCTTAGTTAGATTCATCAAGAACAGAGAAAGAAACCAGATAAATCACATGAGCAAGGAAACAGGCGTTATTACAACAGCTATAACAGAAATACAAAATATCATTAGAGAATACTAGGAGTGACTATATGCCAACACACACAAAAAGTTCCAATTAAAATATGGGAAAATGAACTGAAAGACACCTCCAAAGAAGACTTGAGAATGGCAACAAAGCATATAAAAACGAGCTCGACATCTCTTATCATAAGGGAAATGCGAATCAAAAACCACAATGATTTACCACTTAACCACAGTCAGAATGGCTAAAATTTTAAAAATAAATAATTGTAAGTGCTGGTGAGGCTGTGGGGAAAAGAGAACTCTTCTACACTGTTGGTGGGAGTGCAAATTAGCACAACCACTTTGGAGAACAATATGGAGATTCCTCAGAAGCCTATCATACAACCCAGTGATTCCACTTTTAGGTATTTACCCAAAGGATAGAAAAACACTCAATTGGAAAAACCCTTGCACATCCATGCTTATTATAGCATTATTTAATCAGGAGAACATGGAATCAATCCAAACGTCCAAATGCCTGGCTATCTAGCAGAAACGGAAATGGAGAGTTGGAAGGCATAGGAGCAGGGAGGGCAACGGTAGATATTAGAGAAGTAAGACGTGGTAATATAGGGGTGGGTGATGGAAGGAGGGGGACGGGAAGGAAAGTACGTTTAATTGACAAAAGAACAAGAAGCTATTTGCTGATGATAATGTATGTAGTAATGTCTTTATCTTGATTGGTATGCATGATATTTGTACTGAAAAAAGCAATGTTGTACACTGTAAAAATAAATGTGATTAAATGTAAATTAAGATAAAATAAATAATGTATAGTATGTCACCATATATCTGTTTATGAATTGTGAATAAAGAATACATTCCATTAAGAAAAAAAAAAAAAAAGAGAGAGAAATCCTCAATAGGTTAAAATCTCCTTTCCCCCTGGAACATACTTCTGCAATCTGAATCAAAATAGATGAAGTCTAGCATGCAAATTGTTCAAATTTTGGAACAGTTAACACGTCATCCTTTAATTTTAGCCTAGATATGTAAAAGGGACACTCAGAAGTATTCAGTGCATGCATAAATGAGTGGTAAACAGAAGAAGGAGTTATAAGGACGACCAGGCATTCTGGTGTCAGTGGCAGACTAACAGGTGGGAGTCCAAGGCTGTGGCTTTAGACAATGAGGTCCTATCCTTTGCTCTTAGTTCTCAGCCCAGATACACACACACACACACACACACACACACACACACACACACGCACACACACACACACAACATTAAACAATGCAAAAGATCCATTTTTTCTTCTACACAATTTTCCCTGAACTTTTGCTACTACAAGTCATACTCATCACAGTGAGAATAATATATTTCAACGGGAGAGTAAGTTCTTTTTTTTTTTTTTTGGAGAGATTTTCACTGTAGGGCGCGTGCGCTCGCCAGACAGACAGAGAGAGACATAGAGACAGAAAGCGAGAAATCACCCCCCAGCGGGGATGGTCACGCCGCAATCCCTTCTCCTCCATTCTCCTCTCGGGATCTTGGGCACGCACGCACACGCGCCCGGCGTGAGTTTTAAGCCACCGGGTCCGGGACACAAACCGCGGTCGACTACGTGGGAGTCCAGCGACATAGCCATTACGCTAACTGCTGGTTCCCGGGAGAGTAAGTTCTTAAATCTACCATCAACTCGGCACTTCCAGGCTTTTGGGACAGATTAAGGAAAACTTACATACTTTAACATTATAATTACAATAAAAATGATTGAATGAGCCCCTAGTCGTATGATTAATAAGTGCCTTGAGTTTAAGTGATACTATAAAATGTTTGATACAATGACTGGCCAGTGAGAAATTTTGGAATTAAGCCATCACATTATTTCATTTACTTAGAACGTATTCTTAAGGAGAGACAGTAGCCACTCACGTGGCAGGTTTGACTAGTTTGAAAGAACAACGTCAGTGCTCATTTTATAAAATGCCTTTTTAATCAGGCAACATTTCATTCTTCATCTTTTGCTTCTAATCACTGTTCGCTTGAATGCTGAACAAAATGATAGCTAATTTTGGAAGGTCAATAAAAAGTGTTATACTTATTTCAACATAAGACTACAAGTTCTTCACCATGCTTAAATACTATTATTGAGGCTATAGCTGAGTTTGTAAAGTAATATATTTAGGCATATATATTATAGCAAGGGGAAAATGAAATCAGAGGATTTATAACGCCTCATATAACGACAAAGAGTTTATAAGACGTGATGACAGGGAAGCACCTAAGACAGGGATCAAGAACAGAAACACCAACATCAATGAATGATGCCCAACCACCAAAATATGACTCCCTGTCCCTCATGTCCATAAAGTTAGAAGTGTCGTTTCAAAACTACAGACGCACCTTGGTCTATATACGGCCATTAAGTAATTTGTAGATTCTTTGACAATAATCTATTTAACACAGGTTATGATTATTCTTTTGAGTTGTAATATACTGATAGATTAAATTTAGAAATTCATACTCTAAATTGTATCATATCAAAAATATTTTCTAATGTAATATATTGGATTGTGACAGTAAAATAAATTACCCTTTGCTTGACTGACCAGAGAGTATTTAAGTTTAAGAAACTGTATATACATGCAATTCTAGCTGTATCCTCAGTTTCAGGGCAAGATAAAAATAATAGTTATGCAACCACACAGGCACACACGTGCACGCACACACGCGCACATACACACACATATACTCCTGTGCTGTATTATTGTAGCCCATGTTATAAAACTTCCTCAATGCTAACGTGAGCTTCACTCAGCACTGTAACTACCTCGTCATGTCATTCTCATCCTCTACCTCTGCAAAACTTCTCCTTGAATTCCAGTTACAGGCTCAGCTGTTTAGCAATCATCCCAAAGTTACACTAGACGTTTTTATGCACGTAAGATGATGGAGACTTATAATATCAGAACTAATCTCTTAAATCCACAGAAATATACAATGAAATGATATAATTTTTGAGGCAACATAAGATCTTAAATCAAAGATGGATAAGACATTTAGGAGATTCTCAGCGTAAGTAGGTAAGATGGGGAAGGTTTCCGCTTAAGCTGCCCTTACCAGAATCCACATTGACTTCAGCAACCAAATTCCTATGCAGTGCTTTTAACAGATTCTGATAGTCTTTGCTGGAACCTACGGAAGAGAAAAAATAAAAAGTAAGCTTTATTACAGCTCAGTCAAGCTCAGCTATCTGTGCTTCTGTTAATACTTCATTCTCGGTTTTTCCTGCTATAATTTGACTCTAATCGCTCTTCCTTTATATCTCTTTTTCCTTCCATGCCTTTAATAAAGGTCTTTCCTGAAACTTTTCCTTAGAATGTCCTCTTTTTCTTTCCCAAATCACTGCCTTCTGATGCACAAACTGTACATTTTCCAAGGAAAACTGTTGGTAACAGCCCGTTTAGTCCTGTCTCCACACAAGGGCTATGAGCATGGTTTCTATTTCGCAGTGTCCCCAGCCCCAAAGCCTACATGGTGCTACACAACAACATTTACACAAGTCCCTCCCCACTTTCAAGAGGATCACTTTTCGTTTTACATCACTTTGGTTCTAAAGTATTGGATCAGTAGAGAAAAGACACGAGTTCTCTTTGCCTCCTCCCCCACTTCAGGTCCTGGCCTTGAACATGAGGGGAGCAGTGTGGCAGAAGCGTCTGAGCTTTTTTTACGTATTTATGGTGCCTGATATGTAGGGAGTACCGCCCCCAGGAATAGGCTCTTCCTAACGTTGTACAGATTCTGACATTGCAGTGCCGACCTTATTTGAATTGCTTCTCACAAATCACAATAAAAAAATACAGGTGAAGATATCTAAATTCTTGACCCCAAATCATAATAGTAACAAGTTTTATGTATCGCCTCATAACAAGTAATCGCTAATTTTATTGGCTTAAAACAAAGGCATTTATCTTCTCAAAAGTGTTCTGAGGGTCAGACACTGGACAGTGGCTTAAGTTCAAAGGGTCTGGCTCTCAGTCTTTGAAGTTCATCTTCACAAGACCTCCTCTTTCTTTTTTGGTTTTTTTTTTTGGCAGCTTTCTGGAGGGGACATGTGCTCACTGGAGAGAGATGGGACGGGGCGTAGGGAGAAAGAACTCCCCATGAGGAACAGTCATGCTACAATCCTTTCTCTTCCACCTCCCTCCTTTTGGGATTTTGGGCACACACGGAAACATGGCCAGTGTGTTGTTCAACCAGCTGAGCCCAGGATTCAAACCCATAGTCAGCCATAGGGGACCAGCTGCCTTAACCACCATGCCACAGGACTCACTGGAGAGAGACAGAGAAAAGGAGTGTGAGAAATCACCCTTCATGGAGGATTGGCACTCTGCAATCCCTTCTTCTATTGGGATTTTGGGCATATACACATGTGCCCAATGTAATTTTCTTTTTTCCTTTTTTTTTTTTTTTTTTTTTTGGCTATAGGGCACATGCACTTGCCAGAGAGACAGAAACCAAGAAATCACTCCTGAAGGGGGAATAGCCATGCCACAATTACAATCCCTTCTCCTCTACTCTCCTCTTGGGATTTTGGGCACACATGCACACATGCCCAGAGTGAGTTTTAAGCTGCTGGGTCTGGGACTTGAACTACGGTTGACTATGTGGGAGTCCAGCGATGTAACCATTATGCCATCTGCTGGTCCTGCCCAATGTAATTTTCACGCCACCAGACCTGGGACTCAAACCACAAAGTTGGTCATATAGGACCTAGGCTCCTTAATTTCCATATCACCTGCTAGATCCTCCCATTTTTTCAATGACTCTAAATTTTTTAATTGCCAGAGAGAGTTTTTACCAGGGAGAAAGAGAGAGAGAAAGCACCTCTGAAGAGTCATGGCCCCACTACAAGCCTCCTTCCTCCATTTATCCATCCTGTCAGGATTTGGGGCACATATGCGCAGGCACCTGTCCTGCGTTTCAAGTAACTAGGGCTGGGATTTCAACTGCAGCTGGCCATGTGGGATTCAGTCACTCAACCACTGTCCTAAGGGGCTGAGCCTCTACCTTTTTATCTTGGAAACATTTTACTTGGTTTAAATATCTGTTAAACTGCCAAGTAAGCTGCACCTCTCTGTTAATTTCTCAGGAGGATCTATATTATATAGTAAGACTTCTGTCCTGTGGTTAAGTCCTAAGAATCGAACAGGGATAATTTTCACCAATTCAGTGTCTGAATTCTTTTCAGGGTGCCCAAAGGCATAGACACAAGGTTGTTCTTAAACACTTTTATTCTATAGATAGTTCCTATAAAAACTACTATAAATTATTCTGAAATATTTTTTCTTCTGTTCCAGGGTTCTGAGCTGATAAGACAAACCTTATTTCAGAAATGCTTATAGGAAATATAAACAGTTTGACCAATGACACAGAAGGCTTAAAATAATTAGGAAATGTTTATAAAACTGATTGAACTTTAAAAATGAACTTTTACAAGAATGACAACCTGGATGGAGAAAGCTCCCCTACCAACATGTCATTATCTATAACATACAAGATGAGAAAACACTTCAAAATGCTTCTGGAATTATTGCTTTAAAAATCATTTTAACACATGGCAACTTTTAATTGCTTATTTTCTAAATGGTTTATAGCAATTGAATAAATTATGAATTTTCAACAAGGTGAAATTTTTGCAGAAAGATAAAATATATTTAGTTTCTTAAATATAAAACTTACAGAAAACTGTTTTATCAACCATGTCCCTTGAGTAAAGCAAAATCTGAGTCTTATACTCAGCCACCCAATATGCAAAAGATTAGTTACTGCGTAATAGAACACAGACTTGAAAAACACTGAAATATTTCCCTTCTTAATCCCTTTACACAGGGGCTATTTAAAACTGTGGTCAGTTCTTGTGGCTGGCTGTAGTTCGTCCTCTGTAAGGCACTGCAAACTCCGAGTTAGCAAACACGGAGCTCGTGTCCAGAAGAATCGCTGGTCAGGTACCGCGAGCACTTCCATTAAGCAATCAGTACAGAAGTGTGTTTGGTGTGTGTCTTACTAACCGACACTTCATTTAACATACGATGTTGATCCAGCGAACTCCCCTCCAGCGGCCACACTACAGCTCCTCCTCAACAAAGCTCACCTACGCATGTTTTTCTGGAAGACAAATGTCATAGAATGCTAGCGAGCACATCAGCACCGCTTCTGGGGCCATTCCGAACAGCCAAATCACCAACAGAAAACACAGAATATGACACGAAAAGTTTCACTGAATAGGTTTCCGACGTGTTCGTGGCAAGAGAGCTGAAACAAGAAAAGAGTGCATGGCCCTGTGCCACCTCGCTGGGCACCATGCCCTGGGCAGCTCGGCTCCTCTGCCCCTCTGTCCTGGCAGTGGCCACCAGAGAGCCCAGAGCGCTGGTCCCGGGGTCAGCAGTGCAGCTCAGCGAGTCAGCAGGTGTCTAAGTGCACATTCTGAGAACAGTGAGACTGGCCATACAGAGTCCCAGTGACGGATCTGCCTAGGTGCTGTCTCTGTGACTGGACTCGCCCCTCCCTGGGCTTCCAGCACCATCTGACTCAGCTCCAACTCCACACTTCGGGTTTTCAAGTTTCCAAATCCAAATATCTCTTTCAAATAGGTCAACTTTCCATTTTGAATAACTTTTTCTTTGATCACGCCATGTCTAACTCTTACACATTTTGTTTTACTTTCAAATTTTTAAAATAAATCATTTCTATCTGATGACAGGGCTTCATTTCCCTATCAGCCCTAACTCTTCAAAACATGTGGCTATTGCATCAGCCCCAGTTACAGCTGCATTCTCCCCTGACACCAGAAATCTCCTTCCTGGAAAACCTGATGGCTTTCTGAGGTCTCAGGGAGACTCGAGGCACTTCTCAGCACTCTGTGGGGTCTCGGGACCTCCCCTGCAGCGCCGGCCTCTCCTTTGACCTTGGTCTGCATGCTGCCTCGCTTTCCTCTTTCCTCCTCTTCTGTATGGACTTTTCAAGATCAGGGACAAACAACGTGACCATGACAGTAGATGGCCATGTGCAGGCACATGTTAAAGAATTTAATAATATGCATTTTTTAAGTTTCTTTCTTTCTTTCATGAGCAAGAGAGAAAGACAGGAAGAGAGAGACAGAGAGACAGCCATTCCCAACAGAGCGCTGATGCTACACTCCAACTCCAGCTCTCTCGGCTCCAGGTCATAGGCTTGCGCATGCCCAGTGAGCTCAGAGACATCCTGACAGCGACCTGGAGTTTCGCTTAGGGTCAGCCTCACCAAGAAGTGCGTTTTGCTGCTGTGTCAACATCCAGCTACAAAAGTGTGCCCTTTACAAGACTAAAATACAATTTAATATCTCTAGTTATAAAACGCTGAAAAATATTTTTTACAAATATCAGTGAGTGATTCCTATGACCTATCCTAAGGGATATTCAAGAAATTTTAAAATCATTGATATATGTATAGATGGAAAGCCATTATTTCTACATTACAACTTAAAAAGTTGAACAAGAATATGATCATTGAACACTATTAAAAGCTCACTATTACAAGCTCTAAGTAGAAAGTCAGATGGAATTCAATTCATTTAAAACCACATAAACACTGATAATTTCCCAATTTTTAAATTAGAGGTCCCATAGTCTCTTTTGACAATGTTTTGTTTTTGGTTTTGGTTTTGGTTTTTGGTTTTTTTCCATTGAGGGAATAAATCTGAGTTCAATTCAAAAGCAAATCCAGAAAACACCAGGCACTTGGGAGTCCATTCCTCTCCACTCCAGTGTTGAAGTGAATATTGAAATAGGAACAGAGAGTCTACATTTAAAAAAAAATAGTAATTCCATTAGAAAGTTGAATCAATGATCAGTTAGCTTTTTCCATACTGACATTTTTCCATATTTTGCATACTAAATACTATGTTAAATTCTATTTGGATAATTTTACATGGAAAGAACTGAATCCTTCATATGAGTCATCCCTCAAAGACCTTACATTTTGGCATTTTGGTAGCTAATGTGGTAAGTTTATATTTCTTTATGCCTTTAAGCTTTAGAGAGTAAATATGAAGTTAAGTTTCTACAAAGTAAAAAAAATAATAATAATACTTCCATTACCCTGTTTCATGCTTTTAACCAAATATGGTTAAGGATATCTTACAATAGCGATGTTACACTTAAATCTAGAAAACAGCTACCGAATTTATTACAGCAGAAATTATGCCTTTAATGAATAATGTGTATTATTATATAAAATAAAACCTTAATCAAATTCTGGTCAAATTTGCTATTCATACTTTTCTGATTAAATGAGGAATTTTCTACTAGTGTCATTTTTTTTCTAATTAAGTCATTTTAGATGAAAATATTTCTAAAAATGTCTCATGTGTTCTATAATTTCTTGTGAGTGCAGAGACTGTGTTTGACCCTGTCTGCATAATTTGAAGGCCCTGGTAAGGAAACTTCTCATATTGTTTTATTAGAGTTCAGGTCTCAGTTTCTTGAGTTTCTCTACATAACAAACCCTTCAGGCTACAGTTGTTTTCAGCCTCTGCATTTATTGATTATAGAAATGTTTATTCTTTCCTGCTCAGCTTCCTCATGGCTTCATCTATTATTTCTCACTTCAACATACATGACTAAAGCTTCCCTGCCATCCTTCATAAGTGGCCTGATGTTTTATTTAAATTGCATATCAAAGAAAAATGAGTCAGCTTTGAATGAGAGACAAACTGGCTTTGTTGTGCTCGAAGTACATTAGCTTTTCTGCAAGAATGGTTGGGTAAAGGTCCTTTTCACTTATTAGTTCCTGTGTGTATACTAAATATTCAAGCAATTACTGTAGTTTTTAACTTTCCACAGTTTACCTAGAGTCTAAATTTTATGATGTGACTCTCGGTGTTTAATACTATTTGTCAAACCTGTAGTATGTGGGAAAAAACACGTCCTAGAGATCTCCCTGACTACACGGTTGGATGTGCCTCTAATTAGGCTGTCCTCACAGCTTTGATTTTCCTACTGGGTTAGACAGTGTGCAGATTGCTTCTCCAGGAGCAGTACTTTGTGTGTAATTCTAACATGTTTTGAGTACAAGTAAGTGTTTAGAGAAAATTTGAAAATGACTTATACTTACAGACTTACTCATCTAAGTGATAAGCCCATCAACATTTCCAGTAAGAAAACTGTGACATCTTCAGTGATCACTGATGTTAAAATAGACCATGTCTAGAAAATATTGAACTTTCACAGAATGTTTTAAGAAGGGTGTAGGTATCGTGTTCTTTCTTCCATTTCTTTGAACTCCTTAGCAATTTTTCAGAACTTAGTGGTGATTTCATATTGTTCTAGTCCATCATTGTGTTGCTAACCCAAAATTCCTGAGACTGGATCACATATCAAACAGAAGTTTATCTGGCTCGTGATTCTGGTGGCCGGAAGGTCCGAGAACACAGGACTGGCCTCTGGTGCAATGTCGCAACATGACCCACAGAAGCAGAGAGGAAGCAGGTGTGTGCAATGAGGAAAAAGGAGACCTACAGGCAGCTCCTCGTATCTTTATAACAACGTGCTGTAGAGGGGATTAACCCACTTCCGTGAGAGCAAGTGGTCTTCTGCTCACAACATGGCATTAACCTATTCATGAGAGTGGCACCTCCATGATCCAAAGGCCACCTAGTAGGTACAACCTCCTTAAGGACTCACCGCTTTTAAACACCATTACACTGAGGATAAGACTTCCGGCACATGAGCCTTTGGGGGAACAAAGCATACCTAAACCACTGCTCATATTGATACAAAAATAAATCCTGACAGCAAGAAAGCGTTCTTAATTGAATACTATCATTATCTTACAGAAAGTATTTTCTTCCTCTATTTCTTGCCACAATTAATACATGTTTAAATGGAGCAAGCGTGACTTTGCTTCAAACAAACACTCATGGTATAGTCCCAACTACTCATTAAGATGTACTGATCGAGCACTTTCTAGGTGCCAAGCACTGAGACAGACACTGGATTTACAGCCTGGTCATCACAAGGACTATACGGTCCTGAGGAACACATGAGTGAGAACCAGGAATTCTGGATCCACAACCAGATTCTTCGCATGCCTAATTTGGCTTACTACATCTGCATCATTCGACCTCCACTTCCAGGTGTTCTGGAAAAGAAGCTTCCTAAGTATCTCTCACCACTCCAGCTGTTTATTTTAATAAGAATTGCCTCTTCTTCCTCTGCCTGTCCCTTACTTCCCTAGGAAAGAAGTGGTCCTTAGCCGTCATATCTTTGGTCCCACCAATCGCTCTGCCAAGGAGGAATGTCCACTAAAGCAGAGGTTCAGTTTTTGCTTTTGGTACGTGTATATTCATACTTAGGTTGCCATTTGCAGTGATCACTCAGCACATATTAACACCTGAGTTTGCACCTTACATTGCTAAGTATTTAGCCATGATCTTGATTTTTTTTTCTTGATGACAGCTTGCCTTTCCTCCCCAGCATAGGAAGATATAAATTGGAAGTTTTGCCAAAGGGACTTGAGAAAATTCCTTGTGTATCTCATGCTAGATTTCCCAAAAAACACAACCTGAGGGAGAGGCCCATGTGCTGTTTTATAAAGAAACGGAACAGAATGAGGGACAGGGGGATGGAATAGGGCAGGAGGAAGAGGTACTCTGTGGATGCTTCATGAATTCAGCCATGGCTAAATGTGGATGCCGTCTCATGGGATAGCCTTGTTGGAGAGCCCTGGGGTTTCCACCTCAGAATACTCCTTCCCAGGGGAAAGAGGCAATTTTGTATCTGACGTTTCTCAACCCATATTTCAGGGGTGCAGAGTTAGACTCCCAGCACTTGATGCAGGAATGGCAGAGCAGCACTGCTCAAGAGCAGTAATGTGAGATCTGTTGCAGCCATGTTGGAAAATGCAATCTGCCACATCACCCTGTGATACTCCACACTGTAAACATGGCATGTCATCAGTAAATATCATCACACATTTGAAAAAGTTATTTATCCTTCCTTGAGACAGAGAGATTGACTGACAGGTGGGTACCCCACAGAGGGTTCTCACACTGTGATGCACCCCCAACCTCAGCCATCCCAGATCACAGGCACACACATCCCCTGGACATGTTCAAGGAGGCCCTGGGACGTGAGCCCAGGACCTTTCCCATATGGGGCCAGTTGTATTACCACCATGTCACCACCGGCTTCATCACACATTTAAAGATGAAGGAATTAAGATGATTTGCTTACAGCTGTACAAAGATCAGAACTTAGGGGAAAAAATCAATAATTGACTTGCACTGTGGCTGAAATACTGCCCCAGATTCCAAATTGCAATGTATACTTTCTTCATTAAACATCGATGACAGAGTGGGCCAGCAGATGGCATGGCGGTTACATTGCTGGACTCCCACATGGCTGACTGCGGGTCGAGTCTTAGACCCAGTGCTTCAGACTCATGCCAGGTATGTGTGCATGCATGCTCTAGATCCTGGGAGGAGGGCAGAGGAGACAGAACTGTAGCATGACCACATGACCATCCCCCCAGGGTTGGTTTCTCACTTTCTGTCTCTCTGTCTCTGTCTCTCTGGTGAGTGCACATACCCTATAGCAAAAACCTCTCCAAAGAAGAAAAATGATAAAAGAGTACGGTTATTTAGTGACCAAAATATCTGATTTTGCAATGTAGTTTTATGAATTCTTTCTCTAAAACTTACCAATCTGTGACTTTGGGCAAGTGTCTTGAAAAATGTGAATGTGTGTGTATATCCTTGATTTGATTAGCACACACTGTAAGCATAATTTAAAAACCCACACTGTACACATACTTGTGAATACATGTCTGACTTTAGGCATGAAACTATGAGTGTAATGAATATACTATAAAGTAGCACCTAGCTGATGCTATGTAGCTCACTATGGTCATTAAATAGGAATTTTTAGTATATTTTTAATATCAAGAAAAGCAGTTTTAGCTTTAATAAATTGAAGAAATGCTAAGAAACTTTGCTTAAAACTTAAAGCCAGGAAACAGGTTAGGATTCTGTTCAAATACAGCTGAATTTGCTATTTAAAGTAGCTAGATTATTTAAGAAATTTTATAAATAAAAAAATTGTGGGGGAAAAAGAAATGGAAAAGAACTGTAGACACTATAGATAATGTGGGAGGAGGGTCAGAAATGGCAGAGGGCGATAAATAGGGAGGAAATATATATATATATATATACATACACACACACACACACACACACACATGTATGTATATATACACACATATGAAACTAGAAATGGAAACTTATCGATAACATGTATGATTAAGCCACTATGCAGTGTATTCTGGATGGGAAATCATATTATGTATGCTATGATGATGCTCAATGAACGAATGTAAGTTAATTAATTAATTAAAAATAAACTATTAAAAAATCCAACCCACAAAGATATATATCAAATATACATAAGCCAGAAATCATAATAAAAATTAAAAGAAGTATCCTATAGCAAAAAAAAAAAAGGAAAACTCTCAAAACAAATGTAAAAGCAGTCAAACACCCAGTCCCCAGGTGAGCTGTGCGAGACGATGCTCCGTGGTTAGAGCCACTCAACTATCTACGCAGTAACGGCTGCACCATGGTGAAGGCGACAGCGATCCTCAGTGTAGAAACAATTACGATTCTCTTAGAAACTGACTGGTGTTTCTCTCAATTTTGCCTCCATGTTGTCAAACTTTCCAGCAAATTCTCAGAGCTTCTGAACACTCAGCCTAAATGTCTACATAGCAAAACAATTCTTTTATCTATCAAGAAGTAAACAGAATGATTTTTTAAAAATGCAGTAATATAGTACACATTGTTTCCTGGGAATGAGGAAGTGTCCAATGTTAAGCACTGATTATACAAGTTCATAAAAATAATTGTCAGAAAAATAGAAAATATTAGTGGCAACATGTCATTTTTAAAGCAGCTATTTCTTATTCCTTTATATTTATTTTCCCCTGTAATTAACAGAATTGAAAAAAATAAATATCATAATATAAACTATGTTGTTTTCTAGACAAGGACTAGGAATTAAAATTCCATTAAAGATTGCCTGTTGCATGTAAACTCACCAAACAAGGTCCTCCACAGAGGGTCATATTTTTCAAAGGCAAAACAACTTACCAAGAATTGTGGGGCCAGCAGTTAGCATAATGACTATGTCGCTGGATTCCCATGTCGTTGGAGTGTGGTTCGAGTCCCAGACTCGATGGCTTAAACACACACGCCCAAGATCCCAAAAGGAGAAAGAAGGAGAAGGGATTGCGGCATGGCCATCCCCCCTGGTGGGGGGCGTGTGATTGCTTGCTTTCTGTCTCTCCGTCTCTCTCTGTCTTTCTGGCGGGCACACATGCCCTATAGCAAAAACTTCTCCAAAAAAAAAAAAAAAGAAAGAAAGAAATGTCAGTATTTTATTCAGAAGTTACTCTGTGAGTCTAGGGAAAAAGCACTAGTCTGTGGACCCTACCATCAACAGTTCCAAACACAGACTGTACCCTTTCACATGATGTCAGACACAGCCTTGACCCTTTTCATACTTACTCACCTAGTAACAATAATAGCATGAGCTTAGTTACAAAGCCTTCTTGTGCCCGGTACACGTGTATTACGCACCAGTAATCATTTTCTGTATTCCATGACTGCGATGTGGTTCTCCCACACCTCATTTAAGGCTCTGGGCCAATCTATAATGTAAAAGCGCTTGGAGCACAAGACAGTAACACCAGAATTGTGTACGTCTTTCTTAGAGGGCAAGATGGTGGCTGCACACAATTTACTGCTGTAACAAGATGATACCTTAGAATTTTATGGCAACATTCTTCATCGGAAGTCGAAATGCTTTCAGCTCCACAGTCTCGTTATATCCCCCCATATTTCACAGGTAGGAACACTGGAGCGTCGCTGTCATCTAACACATTGTGCAAGAGGAGCGAGGACAGAGACGGGATCCGGCGTCAGGGCAAACCCTGGTGGCACCATGAGAGAGCAAGCCTGTGCTCCGGTGTGGGCTTCCCGCCTTCTTTTGCAGAAATGAGCTGAGCTGGAAGCCTTATTTTTAGAAGTTTGAAGTACCTTGTACTTGCTAATATTCTTGTTCAACTTAAGTAAAAACGTGAATGTAAAATGCATGTGTCACCTAGTCCAGAAGTCAGTAAACGGGTTCTCTTTTATGTGCTCAGTCTTCTGCCTCTTGATTCTGACTTGGGGGTCAGGCCAGCTCTGGTGTCAGAGTGTCTCTGTACTCTGCTCCCTAAGGTCCCAAAGGACATTCGGTAAATATTTGCAGAATATATGAACATAGGAGTTAATAACTGAGTGGGGAATTAACACACGAGATGAAAAATCAGTGTTATTAGCTTTGGGGCATTTCCTTTCTTTCTTAGCCTTGTTAACTATAAAACATCTTATTATGTAAACTTTCATTATGATAGGAAAAGCTGTACTATTACTAATAATATTATGAAACGTAGAAGAAATTAAAATCAGGGCATTCAGTCATTTTTTAAAAGTAAACAAAAGAGGAACTACCAGTTACTTTTAAGAATTACACTCACACACACAAAACAGGCTAACTGAAAAACTATAAGATGTGTAATATTTATGTTATGCAAAACTTAATGCAAAGTTTGTGTGGTAAAATTCCTAATTAGATTCTTAAGTTATAGAATATATTTGGAGAATCACCAGAGATGTTCCTTTTTTAAAGGGCAGAATATGTTTTGACTTAATGAATCACTGAAAAGTATGTTTTAAAAAATTCTCAAATATTCATAAGTTCATCTGTTAGAAAACAAATGCTAAGTATATTGGCTAAAATAACCTTTCTATGTCTCATAAAAATTCTTTGTGAATAGTTAGTTCTGAACAGTTTGTTGTCTCTTTAAAAAAAAACAAAAACACAGAACCTACTTCAGTTGAAACTGCAAGTATCTTTCAGCGATACTGTTAGGACTTAAACTACTGATATCATTGAATACACATAGTGCCAAAGTCAGGAAGCTCTCGGCTCCACAAGGTAACTGCTCCAATAGATACTGTTCAGGAATCCAGTCCGATCACCTGAAATCTCTCCTACGTAACCTTACTGAGCAGAAATACCACAGTTCTCACACTGCTTAACAGCTCCTTCCAAAAAAGGCACAAAAGAGCTTCTACAATATTTCACTTGAATCTGAAGCTTATAAGATGCAACCTGCTCAGTATTCTTAACAAATTCAAAACCACAATGAAAATGAACTATTCATTCAGAAGAGTGAGCGGCAAATGCCGGACTTTACTCTCATTTTAGAAAATGTACCGTGTCAAGGACTATCCATCTCCATGAAGCCATATTTGTGAATATTCAATAATTTTGTCCTCATAAGTTTCCTCTTGGGAACCATGTGAGGAATAAGTACCTCAGTCTGTATCTATTTATTAATTCAATAATAATTATGAAGCACTAAATGAAAAGCTGGGCCATGATCCACCATTGGCTGAAGCTGCCGATGGCTCACGTCAACAAGACCCTGCCAGGGGTGTGATCTTGCCCGTCTTTCCTGTCTGTCTTATGGAAAAAAGAAAGAAACTTTACAAAAACTTGAAATATGGGTTTGATTTTTATCACGTGGCAACAAGGAGAAAGACGTTGTAAGGCACTCAGGCAGGGACAACCACACTTTGAGAAAGGAAAATATGTTGAGTATATGTGTGATGGAAGCAGTTAGGGGAGACTGATGGGAGGGAAGGGTTTGCAAAAAGGATGGTCGAGAAAGTGCACCACACCCTGCCCCTGAGGGCACTTTATCGAAAACCGTGTAAGTTGGACTTTGTTTTGTAGGTGTTGGGAAATCCGGTGGACATTCACTGTAGGAAAGGAACAGGGCTATAATTCGAGGCATCTTTCCTAGCAATGCATGAACACTAATTAAGGAAGAAAGACCCAGGACTTGGAAAGAATAGTGTGAGCCAACTGTGAAATGAAGCCATCCGGGCAATTGGACCCCGAAATAGAGGACAGAACATGAGGTTCAAAGAACAAAACCTGAGAGGAGTTCACAGATGTCATGTGGGGAGCGAGGAAAAGAGAAAACTGAAAAAGGACGATTTGGTGGCTAGATGGTGCTTCCATGGATAGAACTGAAAACAAAAATGGAAAACTTGGAGAGCACAGGTCACAGAGGGAAGAGCAATCACTGAGCACCTGCAGCCACTTGTGCTGTCTCCCGTAAACTCACAACAGATGGCAAACTGAGCAGTTAGAGCCCTCTGCCCCAGAGCACGGCAAGTGGCAGGACAAGGGAACACCACGGGTTCAGTCTGTGTTGGGCTGAGTTAGAATCCAGGTGATGGTGTACAATCCAGGTGATGGTGCTCAATCCAGGTGGTGGTGTTCAGTCTGGGTGATGGTGTTCAGTCCAGGTGATGGTGTTCAGTCCAGGTGATGGGGTTCAGTCTGGGTGCTGGTGTTCAGTCCAGGTGATGGTGTTCTATCCTGGTGATAGTGTTCAATCCTGGTGATGGTGATCAGTCTAGGTGATGGTGTACAATCCTGGTGATGGTGTACAATCCAGGTGATGGTGTACAATCCAGGTGATAGTGTTCAGTCCGGGTGATGGTGTTCTATCCTGGTGATAGTGTTCATTCCTGGTGATGGGGTTCAGTCCAGGTGACAGTGTTCAATCCAGGTGCTGGTGTTCAATCCAGGTGATGGTGTTCAATCCAGGTGATGATATACAATCCGAGTGATGGTGTTCAATCCTGGTGATAGTGTTCAATCCAGGTGATGGTGTACAGTCTGGGTGCTGGTGTACAATCCGGGTGATGGTGTTCAGTCCGGGTGATGGTATATAAGTCAGGTGTTCAATCCAGGCAATGGTGTACAATCCAGGTGATGGTGTACAGTCTGGGTGCTGGTATACAATCCAGGTGATGGTGTTCAGTCTGGGTGATAGTGTTCAATCCAGGTGATGGTGTTCAGTACGAAAGAAACATGGGCCTCCAGGGAGAGGAAAGATTCAAGAGGAGTTGGGTGAGTCATAACCAAAGTCATTTAGTTACAGAACATCCAGGAATTAAATACAGAATTAAAACAAGGAGGAGGAAGAGATGGTCCAAAAATAAAAGGCAACTATTTTTAAGTAGTATTTAAATGAACTATTACATCTTATGAATCTTCACTTGTCACCAGATTTTAGAATTTTTCTCTCACAAAGCCAAGATAGAAGATCCTCTAAATGTGGTGGAAATATGAAAAATAAACCCTGAAAATCCATGCTATAGGTCAGTTTCAAGATAATCTTGGCTTCACTATGTAAACCAGGAAATAAATCTAGGAGGAAATTATAACTCTTTTAATTTTCCACTTCAAGATTTCTTAATTAATAAAACTAACATCACATACATTATATTAATAAATGATGTGACACTTTTAATTATATTTTAAGAACTTATTTCTCATCCTAGAATCATCACAGGTTGATTAAATAAATAATTGAATAATTGATCATAAATCTTATAAAACATGATAAATTGGAGTTGGGTTTTTAATTACTCGATAAGCAATAGCATTATCTGTTATAACTAAAGCAACTTAAGTTTTTAAAAATTACTTGAATCTAGAGAAATAGGAAGACCAAATATTTTAACAACATTGAATAGAATAAGAAAGAAGGAGCATACGATGTAAAAGTGAAATGGAGGGAAAATATCAAGCCCTTCAAATCCGTCAGAGGAGTATCTGAATATGCTTTTGGTCCTTTCATTTTAAAAAAAATGGTTTATTGTACTTTTTTCTTCCAGGAGAGAGACAGAAAGAGAAAGAGAGAAAGATAGCACCCCTATGAGGGCATTCATGCCACAATCCCCTCCTGTCTCAGCCAGCCTGGTTCACAGGCACACTGTGCTCAGGTGTGCAGGGAGGTCTCCAGAAGCAAGCCCAGAACCTTCCCCCTGTGGGTCCCTTTATGTCCTCACTGCACCACCATTTGGCCCATGTGTCTTTGCTTAGTTTTGAAATAAGTTCATTCATTTTTCCCTATTAATTGATTTTGTTTTCATTTGAAGAAGGGAGCTTTAAAAAGACATGAATGTCGTCCTTTCTTACTGCTATTTAATAAATCCACAACAAAGATGAAGAAATCTATTACCATAAACTATTATAATTAGCATAATAGTTTCATATATATTATGGTCACCAATGTGCTTACTGTTTTACAAAATTAAAGATTTAGTGCAAATTTTCTGTTCTTCTCTTGTCTGAGTGATTTCTGAAATGTACTTCTCTAGCAATACCTGTTTGAATTTTATCTTTGCTTGATATTGCACTGAAAGACATGCATAGTTTAAAGACATTCTGTAGTTTTAAGGCATAATACGATTTCAAACGCTGAATGTAGAATTGTATTTACCAGATTTAAATTCACAGTGTTCTACTTCTATCTTATGAGATGATAGAGAAAGAGAAGCGCAGTGTAAGCCACGAGGTGGGGAATAGCTGACGCTTACGTGTGGTGAAATATGTCCGCCCTGCAGACTTTCCTTCCTGGCACCTCTCGGCAAATCCTGCATATCCCCACAGATGCCAGATTTTAGCCTCAAGTCAAAAGGAAATTCACACAGAAACACTGGTCAGGTTAGTACTTAAAACGGATGCTTTACAGTGTAAGTGGGTGTAGTTTCACACGCTAGGTACCAGGATACCAGGAAAGGCGAACTGTTTCATGTAGTACTGATAAAGCAAACTTTTTACTGCTGCCTCTTTCATAATTCACAGCGATTTTGAAAAGTGAAATGATTTCTGTATTGCCTTGCTAACTCTTCCATGTGTGGACAAAGATGCAACACATTGGAGACTCCTGCTCATAAATGCATTCTCAGTGGTGAAAAGCAACCCGTAAACAAAAAGAATACAATACAAAACTAACAAATTAATAAAGGAGTAACTTTTTTGTTGTTGTTTTTAGAGAGTTTTTTTACTAAAGGCCATGTGTGCTTGCAGAGAGACAGAGTCAGAGAACAAGAAATCACCCCCTGGGGGGATGGCCATGCCACAACCCTTTCTCCTCCATTCTCTCAGCATTTTGGGCATGGACCCACATGCACCAAGTGTGTTTTAAGCCACCAGGTCCCGGATTCAAACCACAGTTGACTACGTGGGAGTCCAGCGACGTACCCATTACGCCATGGGCTGGTCCCTAATAAATGAGCAACTCGACTCAAGAGTTCAAAACCTTCGTGGAAAAATGAAATTAAAGTAGCAGTTTATTCCGGTGAAAAAGACTGTAAAAATCATGCATGGCTTTTTCGGAATAAGCACGTTCCATAAAGTTTTTGAAGACCCTGAAAACTTAGAAACATATTTATCTCTCCCAAAAAGAAGGAAAAAAGGAAATACTGGAGGAAATCCCTGGGAAGAGCAAGACACGGAGTTTCAGCAGAAAGCCTGGGGCCGAGCAAGAAGTCCCGCAGCCTCTCCCCAGATCAGCCTCATGCTAAAAGCACTGCCCTCCGCACAGCTGCGTCCCCTGCTGGGCGCCCTCTTCAGCGCTGAAGAGCAGCCTCAGCTCATGCAAGCCGCGCAAAGCCAGAGCCCTGGAGAGGCCAAGCACCATCCACCAGAATCGTCAACAGTGCACAGGAAAAAGCCAGGCTGCCTCTGCGGTGCAGAGCTGATCCCTTTTGGTGAAGGCAATTCAGATCCCTGGCCTGAGCAGCCTGGAACATGCCAGGCACACACGAGAGCGTGGAAAACCCCATGAGCTGGAGGACCAGAAGATGGGGACCCCGCTGTCACCAGACCGTGTGGAAAGTATTCCCCCTCCTCTCTCACGTGTGCATACACTCGCTTTATCATGAATAGCTTTTAACAACAACAAAAGCTTACACATAAGATGAATAAAGCAATACGTATGACTAAAGCAATCAACATTAAGTTATTTAAAAAAATATTATCCTCAGAGAAAGGAGGAAAATGACCCTAAACAAGCATAAGACCTAAGACAACCAAAATCTGTCATTTAAATGATTTAAAATTAAAATTATAATTGCTGAAGTACAAACTCAAATGGCTAAAGAGCGAATGACGAATATAGATTCAGAAGTTCCACAATCTGCCTCTTAGGGGTTCCAAGGTGGGCAACTGGAGGGGAGTGGGAGAAGAGAAATTGTAAGTTAACCTAATGTGCAGAAATAATGCCTAAGTATTTTCCAGAGACAAGAGTGCAGAAGAGGGGAACAGACAATTTCTCTGCCTGAAAAGCCTGTGGTGTAATAAAAATGCTTAAACAAAATGGGATATTATAATAGCTTCAAAATGAAACTTGAAAATCAGGAGGATAAAAATAATCTAAAAGCCAATAGAAATGTTAACATTACTCTAACATGAGGAAAATACAAGTCTAATGATTTGCAAAAATGACTGGAATTATATCATGAAAACACTGTTTGAAAATAATTTAAATCTAGACATTTCTAATGTCCAACTTTCATTCAAGAGGGATGGGCATTAAAGACTTGGAAAGTGGCTCACTCCTTTAACCTTCGTGAAATAAAACTATCTTCCAACAACAACAACAAAAAAACAATTCTAGAATTAAAAAAATACAAAAAAAAAGGAAAGGCTTAGCAAAATCTATTGTAACCAAATAGTACTGATTACAATATACAGAGTATTTCAGGAATCAAAGATTCCCACAACCATGGGGATTTTTCCTATTGAAATAGTCTAAAAAGAAATGCTATAGATACACTGCTCATCATAAAATATTTACGAAATTTGAGACTGCCGAGCCATTGATCAGAAGGTGAAGTAGATTCAGTAAAAGCGCAGTGCGTGCCTCAGTGAGGTGCTACGGGGTGCAGCTGAGCTGAGGCTGCCTGTTCAGAAAGGAAGCCCTAGCATCTCTAACCTGGAGCTAATCCAGGTATTGGGACCTTTCATTGTATCTTAGTACTCAGAAGGAAAAAAAAAAAAAAGAAATTGGATAATTTGCTCTATTTTTCTTATGGACAAAATACAATCTGTAGGTTAGATTTTCCTTTTGGTTTAAAACCCAGGTGCGACGGGGAAGGTGTTGGATCCCACATCCCACATGGCTTCCCACAGTTCAAAATCTGGCCCCAGTGCTTGCAGACGGGCCAGCACGTGTCATGCACACCCAGGACCCTGGCAAGGGGGAGGCATGGAGGAGAGAGGACATGGCCGACACGCCTCATCTTGGGGTCTCTCTCTGGCGTATGCTCTCCCTAGTGACTGCTCATGCACTCTGACCAAAGAAAAGTAAAAACCTAGGAGCTCTAGTGGAGCCCAAACAGTGTGAGTACTATTAGATTACGTGTTATGGTGAATTTCTAGTTCCAGTTTATGCTTTTTTCCTAACACTTTTTGTGTTTAATGAGGTTAAGTTTTATTGTAACCTAATAAGTAGTTATAAGATATATTTTTTGAAAAAACATGAGGTAGCAATTAAACATATACATACATATAAAAACAGATGAACATAAGATAAATATATATTATATGCATTTTTAAAAATGTTTAATGGAATGCATAAATGAAGATAAAATCAATTGTGCCTGTGAACAGGTTCTGAAGAAAAATTTAAAAATTAAATTCCAGGGAACCAGCAGATGGCGTAATGGTTACGTTATTGGGATTCCCACATAGTAGACCACAGTTCAAGTCTTGGACCCGGCAGTTTGAAACTCACATTAAGCATGTGTGCATGTGTGCCCCAAATCCTGAAAGGATAATGGAGGAGAAGGGATTGGGGCCAGGCCATACCCTCAAGGGGGTATTTTCCCGCTTTCTGTCGGTCTGTCTCTGTGGCAAACACACATGTCCTATAGCAAAATAATAATTATTATTAATTAATTAATTAAATTCTGGGACCAGTAGATGCTGCAGCAATTATGTTGCTGGACTCCCACATGGCTGACTACAGTTTGAGTCCAAGACCAGGTGATTTGAAACTCATGCCAAGTGAATGTGCGCACATGCCCAAGATACTGGAAGGAGAATGGAGAAGGGATTTGGCACAGCCATCCTCCCTGGGAGGGTAATTCCTCACTTTCCCTCCCACTGTGTCTATATCTCTTTCTCTCTCTGGTGAATGCACATGCCCTAAGGCAAAACATCTTTAAAAATTAAATAAATAAAAATAATAAAATTCTTAGTTTTATTTATTTTTATTCATGTTAGAGAGCACATGTGACTATGAGACAGGAAGAGAGAGATGCTCTCAACAGAGTCTCGTTAGGCGGCAACCTCAGCCTCCTGGCTCCTCTAGATCTTGGGCACACATGTAAGCATCCAGGTGCTTTTAAACCAACCAGGATCTGAACCGTGGGTGGCCACATGGTTTTCAGCACTGCAGTTCAGTTTGCTACTAACTGTGCCACCAGACTGGGCCAAAATTCTTATCTATTTAAGGTAGCGTTATAAAAAAAAAATACCACTTCTATATTGTTATATTTTGAATAATACAGAAAATGCCAGACTGAGAGCAAGAAATAGAACCAGAGAGTGAACAGGAAAGAAAACTTCCTCAAAGAAAACACTGGACTCAGGAGGAAATGCCATCTCGCTGGGGTGAATCTGTCTGGGTTCTGCTTTCTGCTTCACACTTAATTAGGGTGTGACGCCCTCTGCCTAATTCAGAGCCTTAATCATTTTCTATCCTAGGGATTGTAGTTAATCTTACCTTTGGGTCTCCAAGTTCTTTTCCACTGAATGCAGTTATTAAAATGAGTTTCTTCCATGTGTAAAGAATTACAATATCAAAGAAATTTACTCTGGGGCTCATGTTTTGATCATTTTATGCAGACATTTTATAATACACTTCCATCTGGGTGTCAAAATAAAGTGTATCCCTTTGATTATAAATAATGTATTAAACATATTTGCATTTATTTCTCGTCATTCTTATTGCTCAGTTTAATAGCTCCATTTTCATTATTCTGAGGAATTGTTATCTTCTGAGTCTTTTACTAACAATGAAGAAAACTAATGACATTTCAGAAATTACAGAGGCAAATACTCAGTTTGGGGGCCTGAGTTCAGTATTTATGTGTCGACCTAAAGGAGACGTAGAGCCAAGCACATAGTGACTGGAACTTTACAGTCCATGTCAACTGCTCAATTCATTAAAAAGAAAAAAAAAGACAAAAACCTACCATCACCTCTTGTATAACAGGTACAAGGGTTACAACGTTTGAAGGTGTAATTAGGTATCTTTCCAGTAAAAGATTCAGCAATCCCCAGTGAATCTGTGTTAAATTCAATTCGCCGAGCCCAGTCTTCCACAGTGAAGAAGCTAATCACACTTCCCCAACGTCCTTGGTCACCACGTTGTTCTTCGACACACTGAGTAATTCAGATGCGTAACTGCAGTAACTCTGAGGCAGGTAGCAGGTCATCAGTTTTTACTATGAAGCTCCCAGCCTTTTGGGGGAATGATGAACTCATGTGTTTGAGGCAGGGATATGTATGTAAATCCTGCCCTGAAATAGCCATCTGAACACAACCGGAAGTATCCATAGGGATTTAGCCACCCGAAAGTAGCCATGACATTTACGATGTTCAGCTTCTGGAGATAGGCTAAGCCATTTTCAGCTGCCTGTTAGAAATCTGCATATCCTACAGCTACCCCCGTCAGAGCTGACTCTCCTCTTTGCAGAGATCTCTAGACCAGCAGTGGTTCTCAAACTCAGCTGCACGAGGGCCACCTCCCCGATGACCTCACCCATTGCTAATCTGTAGATATCCGCAGGCAGCTGTAATATTAAAGCTGGGGCGGGAACCACTGACCTATTCGTAAGAAGACAATATGCAAGAAATGTGGAGATAAATTCATTTCTTCTTGACATTAAGAAAAATCTAATAAAATGTTTATCTTCCAACTCAGAGTCCTCAGCGCTTAAGCTACAGTGTGTTCAGGGCACTGTAAACCCGCACCTCACTATTAACACCCCACTTCCATGCGACTGTTGCTCACAGAACTCCAGGCATTTTTAACCTTATAAACCTCAGAATAATGGGACCACTGGGGTCACTAAATTGCTTTGTTTGGAAGAAGCATTAGACAAACTGAAACCACAGGATAAATCTGTTGACATGTCCTCTAAGACTACTTAAATTTTGTCGACTCTGTGGCTCCCTCTTCTCTTGAGCAAATGGTAAATTCACTTCCTCTCCCCTTCCTATGGCTCACTGGCTGGCACATGTCTCCCAGTAACTGTTCCACTTGGCGTGCTTGCTCCACCTTCTCCAGAGCCCCACGCTGCGGGTTTCTCTTGACCAACCAAACATAGCACACAGCTGAGCTCATCAAGAGCAGGTGGAGAACTTACACTATTTTTTCTCATTCCAGAGGTGCACAGGGTAGAAAGCTGTGACTTTGTTTAGCTGCAGAAATCCATAAAAACACCAGTTTTATTAGCCCTATAGAACCTAATTGTGTAAGCGTTGACATAGAACTAAAAAGTACTTATAAAACATTCACAACCTGGAGCGTGCAAAAGCCCCTTGCTATCAGCTGGCCGAAAAGGAGCAGAGGACACAAAGGTCACTCAACACTGTTAGAGTCTATAGAAACACCAGGAATACAAAGATTTGAGTAAATAATGATGGGATAGCACAGACCGTTCCCTGTTTGAAACACTTCTGTTCAATTCTTACTTAAATAACTTCATGCAATCGTCAGACTAGCTTTTGCATTGTGCCCCTCCAAAATTCATATGTTGAAGTCCCCCCAAGTAGCTCAAATGTAGACCTATTGGAAATTGCAGACGGAGTTAGTTAAGATTATTTAGGGGAGTTCAGACCCAGTATGACTCCATTCTTACAGAGGTGGAAATTGGACACAGGGCAGACAGGAGAACACCAAGCGGAGATTGGCATGATGGTGCCACAGTCAAGGTGACTGGAAGCCAGGGGAAGGCCTGGAGCCCATTCTCCCTTAGCTCCTTCCTCGGGAGCAAGGCCCTGCCACCACCTGCAACTTGCACGTCTGCCCTCCAGATCTGTGAGACAGCATGCTTCTGCTGTTGAAGTTGTCGAGTGAGCTGTACTTGGCCATGGCAGCCCTAGGACACACATGCATTTAATAATCTGATAAGGTAGAAACCACCATTGTCTCCACTTTGTAGAGGTGGAATCTATGCTTCAGAGATGCTATGTCTTGTCCAAAATCATGTGTTCTAGACCGACTTTAATGAACTCTCCATTCAGTGACCAAAATAAAAGTATTGCATATTATGGTAGGTCCCTGATTAAGAGCTTCCAATGGCTTTCATTTCCACAGAATAAAAGGCAAACCCCTAATCGTAGCTCTTAAGGAGTTCTCCTGGCCATCTGTCTGACATCTTCGTGTCTTGAGCTCCTCCTCCACCATCTTCGGTCCTTTGCTCCTGTTCCCTCTGTGTGGATGCTGTCCCCCCCACTCTCAGAAGAACTGCCTCCTTCACCTACTTGATCTCAGTTCAAGTATCAATTCCAGAATAAAGGCTGCCTGACCACCATGGCTGCCTGACCACCATGGCTTCCTGACCACCATGCCTGCCTGACCACCATGGCTTCCTGACCACCATGCCTGCCTGACCACCATGGCTTCCTGACCACCATGCCTGCCTGACCACCATGGCTTCCTGACCACCATGCCTGCCTGACCACCATGGCTTCCTGCTGACCACCATAGCTGCCTGACCACCATGGCTGCCTGACCACCATGGCTGCCTGACCACCAAGCCCTTTCTCCATACTCGACTTTATTTCTCTCATGGTTCTTCTAACAACCTAATATTACATTTTTAAGTAACTATTTTGTTGACTTTTCCTTTCTGTTAGAGTGGGAAGAGCACTGCATGAGAGACGTGTCTTAGCGCTCTTGTTCATCACATCCCCAGAGCCTGGTGAATAAAAGGTGCTAGTGCCTATGTGCAGACGTGGGAGGAAATTCGCCTCAGTCCATCACAACTGGATCCTGCTTGAGGAAGCGTCTTGCTACATTATTTCCCTCTACACCATAAGAGAACTAGCGCTGGGCAACACCCACGAGGAACTGAGGTCCTCAGTCCAACCACCGGCAAGGAACTGAATTAGCCGAGGGCCAGGTGAGTGAGCTTGGAGCTCAACTTCAAGATGACTGTGGCATTGGCTGGCATCAAGTCACACTGTAGGTAAGAAGAGACTGAGCCAAGCTGCACACAAAGAACAAAACAGGCCTTCATATTCCCACAGAAGTGCCTTAGACAGTGAAAATGAGAACTGGGAATGAAAAATAAACTCTACAAAGAGAGTGGGTAAATGAACATCCCCAGGTTCTCTGCTCTGAGGGAGGAAGAGCTCCCTGTGGGGAATGTGAGCAGAATCCAGCTCTCAAACAGGCTTCGGCCTGAGCTCACACTGTCTGTTTGGCTCACAAACCTGCAAGCTGAGAATTTAATTCAAAGTGGTCTCAAATTGGTGACAGTCCAGAGTATGTGGTAGAAATAAAATACATCCTTTCTGGAAAAATGACCCCATCAGAACAAGCCTCCAGGTAATCCCGTAGGTGGCATTCCAAAGACCCGGAGCCCCTAAGCCGAAAACACAGGCTGCATGACAAAACGAGAAGCTGAGTGCGGAGATGTGAGCAACAGGTTTGAATGCAGCCAGATGATAAGTGTTTGCATTATTAGGTATGGACCATAAAATGCGTATGTGAGTATCATTAAAAAGTAAAAGAAGGGGGGCTCCCGCCCCGGCGCGCAGCAGCAGCAGCACTGCTTGAAGTAATAAGTGAATACAGTAAGGTGGCAGGATACAAAATCAATATCCAAAAATCTATAGCATTTCTATTTATGAACAACAAGTTGAATGAAGCAGAGCTGAAGAAAGGAATCCCTTTCACCGTAGCCACAAGATGTATAAGATATCTAGGGATAAACCTAACTAAGAAAGTCAAAGACCTTTATAAAGAAAACTACGAGAATCTTAAAAAAGACATTGAAAGTGACATAAAAAAGTGGAAGGACATCCCATGCTCCTGGATTGGTAGAATTAACATAATCAAAATGGCAATTCTACCCAAATTAATCTACATGTTTAATGCAATTCCAATCAAAATACCAGAGATATTCTTCAGAGATCTAGAAAAGACAATTATAGAATTTGTCTGGAACCATAAAAGACCTCGTATTGCAAAAGCAATCCTGCGTAAGAAGAATGGAGTAGGAGGCATATCACTCCCTGATCCCAAGATATACTATAAAGCTGTGGTCATCAAAACAGCATGGTATTGGCATAAAAACAGACATGTGGACCAATGGAAGAGAATAGAGACCCCAGAAATAACTCCCAAAGCTTATAGCCAACTGATCTTTGACAAAGGATATCAGTCAATCCATTGGGAAAAGGAAAACCTCTTTAGTAAATGGTGCTGGAAAAACTGGGTATCCACCTGCAGAAAGATGAAACTGAACCCCCATCTTTCACCATTAACAACAGTCAACTCAAAATGGATCAAAGATCTGAACCTAAGACCTCAGACAATAAAACTACTTGTGGAAAATGCTGGGGAAACTCTGGGAGACATTGGAGTAGGCAAAGACTTCTTAAATAAGACTCCCAAAGCACAGGCAATAATCCCTAAAATAGACAAGTGGGACTATATTAGACTAAGAAGTTTCTGCACAGCAAAGGACACAGTAACAAGTGTGAACCGACAACCCTCAGAATGGGAAAATATTTTTGTTAAATATGCCTCAGACAAGGGACTGATAACGAGAATACATAGGGAACTCAAGTGCCTTATGCGAAAAAAAATGATTAACCCGATTAAAAGATGGGAAAGTGAGCTGAACAAAAGTCTCTCTAAGGAAGACATACGAACAGCCAAAAAGCATATGAGGAAATGCTCGACATCCCTCATCATAAGGGAAATGCAGATAAAAACCACAATGAGATACCACCTAACCCCTGTCAGAATGGCAAAGATTAAGAATATAAAAAGTGATAAGTGTTGGCGGGGATGTGGTGAAAAGGGAACCCTCCTACACTGTTGGTGGGAATGTAAACTAGTTCAACCACTGTGGAGAACAATATGGAGGTTCCTCAAAGATCTACAAATAGAACTACCATTTGATCCAGCAATCCCACTTCTGGGTATTTACCCAAAAGACAGGAGAACGCTCAGTCAGAAAAGTGCTTGCACATCCATGTTTATTGCAGCATTATTCACAATTGCCAAGACATGGAACCAACCTAAATGTCCACAAACTGATGAATGGATTGGAAAAGTGTGGTATATATACTCTATGGAATACTACTCAGCCATAAAAAATAACAAGACCCTGGAATTTGATAGAAAATGGTCAGATATGGAGGATCTATTGCTGAGTGAAGTAAGCCAGGCTATGAAAGAAAGATATTGTATGTATCCACTCAATATATACCGACTATCCGCACTCTATAATAGAGAGCAAAAATTCGGAGGACATAAACACAGTGAAGGTACTTAATGAGAATAGGACAGTGTGGAATGGGGTAAGTGAAGAGAAGAGGATAGAGAAAGATAGCAAGTGAACAATAGAGAGACAGGACGTTAGTGAGAAACAGATAGGGGTTATTAACTGTTGATGATGACATGTATAGTATTCTCAACTGGATTGGTCTGAGAAGTATTTCATGATGGGCAAAGTATTTTTACAAGCAAAATGAGAAATAGCAATTGACTGTTTTATAAAAATAATTAGAATAATAAAAATAATGATTGGGGAAAACAGAAAAGATATGGAATGTTGAAGTGGGGAGATTAATGTCTCTGTACTGACTGACATGCATGGCATTCCCTTTTGAAAAAACAATGTAATACACTGTAAAGTTATATGTAATCCAATGTAATATAAAGAAGATTATGATGATAATAAAAATAAAAAAAAAATTTAAAAAAAAAGAAAAAAAAAAAGCTGTGAAGGAAACTAAGGGAAGAAACGAGAAGCCAAGAAGGCCGATGCCAGTGGCAAGGTTAGAAAGGGTGAAAGAGACCGATCTTTGCTAGCAGATGGTGTATCACAGAACTTGGTAGGCAGGGCCAAATTGAGAAGGTTTATATGTGACTTATGTGCTGGGCATTTGCTTTCCAACAACTTGAGTAGTTGACCTGTAAATATTTTCTCAAAAATATTTAAAACCATACTGTCTCTGTTGTTAAAGAGTTGCAAACAAAATTATACAAAATTATAAGAAATACTTTGAACATGATCTTTAAAATTCAGTATTTTGAAATTTTGCAAGTTGTTTATTAACTGTCAAGAACTATTGAGTACGAGCTAAAATTTTTTGATATGTAAAGTAAATGTTTGTGCAAAAATGTAAAAAATAAAGAATAAAAGACAAAAAAAAAAAAAAAAGTAAAAGAAGGAACCAAAGTGTGCATGAAATGGTGTGGGCTGGTCAGCTTCCACCATCGCTCTCAGACACTGAAGTCCAGGAACTGTGTGCAGCATTCCAGGTTTGAGTCCGCCCGTGCAGGAAACCCCTATGAGACCTGGAGGCGGCATGTGAAGAGGCGGTCTTTATCCTCAGCATGCAGGGGGATTAGACGCAGCAGGTCTGGCAGATCCGGCGGCTTGCAGACCGCCCCAGAAGCTCACACTGTCCATCTGGATGAGATTCGCAGACCCTCCAGAAATCCCCTTCAGCACTGGTTTGCCCACTCCCTGGACACGCAGGCTCAGATCTCCCAGACGGAAGAGTGCGGCCCTGATCCCACCTAGCTGCTTTCCTGGCATCCGTTCCCCCAGCTCTTCCAACAGCAGTGTCGGCCCAATTACTACTAACCCTTCGTTACTGGAACATGTTCAGCGGCATCTGTTTCCCTCCTCAAACTGTAATATTAAAGTATAAAAATGGTCCAGGAAAATAGTTTGAAAACAAACATACTGATCATAAAAAGAAAATATATGAATGGTTTGCACTGCGATGGCTATAGTGACAATTCTCAATGCTATTTGAAGAAAGAGGTAATATACAAAACTACCATTCACTAGGAGAAAAAGTTGGGGGTGACCATGTAGTGGAGCTTCTGTTAATTTTGAGATATCTATATCTATTATAATGTTCTACTTTTTTACTACTTTTTTGCTCATTTCCATTTTATAACGTTTTGGGGGTCTATATATTGAAAGGGACCTGCCTTTAATGTTCCTTTTCTGTGCTATTCTTATCTAACTTTAATGTGCAAATTATATTACTATCGTAAAATTAGTTGAGCAGTATGCCCCATTTGCTTGTCTCTCGAAGAGTTTTCGTACAAGTAAAATTAAATGTTCTTCGCATGTTTGCTAGAACTTACCTGTAAAACTAACAAAAAGTGTATATATTTGCTTCTGGTCTCTCTCCAAAGGCTAGAATGTAAGTTTTATAATGATGGTTATTTCTAGCTGCTTGGTTCACTTGTGTATTCCTAAAATACTTATTACATAATAGATACACTTAATGAATATTGGTTGAATAATTTGAATAATATGTTGTGCTTATCTCAGGAGTTTAAGGTTGTGTCAATAGGTAGAAAAATATTCAGGGTAATTCATCCCAGTAACTAATATAGAAAAGCTAAATCATATAGCCACCATAACAAAGACAACACATTTGGTGAAGCTCAATACTCTTTTCTTTTTTTTTTAGAGAGATTTTTGTTATAGGGCACATGTGCTTGCCAGAGAGACAGAAAGAGAAATCACTCCCTAGGGGGGACGGTCATACCACAATCCCTTCTCCTCCATTCTCCTTTTGGGATTTGGGGTACGCATGCACACTGCCTGATGTGAGTTTTAAGCCACCAAGTCTAGGACTTGAACCGCACTTGACTATGTGGGAGTTCAGCAATGGAACCATTATATCATCTGCCGGTCCCAAAGCTCAATACTCTTGCATATTAAAAAAAAAAAATCTTAACAAACTTGGAAAAGAGAAGAGAAACATCAAAATGTGTAAGAATGTCAGTTTTTCCCAAAAGTTTAATAAAATTTCTAACAAAATGTTAATAGAATTCTTAGAACTCATTAAAATGTATGCAGAAGATTAAAGGGCCAGAATAGGCTATTAATTTCTAAATAAGAAAAAGAGGGTAGAGTAAACTCGAAAGCAAGTTATTGGGACTTTGTTTAAGGGTGCACTGAGAAACCCATATACCACGATATATGGAATGAAAAATAGACCAAGAAAATTAAAGAGGTGATACATATACATAAAGAGGTGATACATATACTACTTAAAGAGGTGATACATATACATAAAGAGGTGATACATATACATAAAGAGGTGATACATATACATAAAGAGGTGATACATATACTACTTAAAGAGGTGATACATATACTACTTTTTGATAACTGACATGCATGTCAGGAAAAATTAGTAAGTGTCAGTAATAGATGGCCGTCTGAAGGAATGAGACTAGGGTAAATGGTACGGCAGACAGAGTAACGAACGTCCCTCAGAATGCCCAGACCACAGACCCACAACCTCGTAATATGTTACCCTCCATAGCAGTAAAACTTACCGGATGTCATCAGAAATATGGACTTGGAAATGGGCAGGGTTTCCTCAAATATCCAGATGGGCCCAATCTAATCATATGAGCTCTTAACAAAATAGAGGGTCTTTTCCTGATGGGGTCAGAAACAGAGATGTGACAATGGAGCAGCAGAAATGAGACACTGTTGGCAGAGGGACGGAGCCAAGGGATGAGAAATGCCACCTGCCTCTAGAAGCTGAAAAAGGCAATAAGGAAACAGATTCTACCCTAGAACCGGAAAGGAACACAGTGGGCAGCTTGGTGCTGTCTATTGAAACTCCGTCTGACTTCTGACTTACAGAACTGTAAGATGGGAAGTTTATGTGTCTTTAGGACACCCAATGGGTAGTAATTTGTTACAACAGTAAAAGAACAAAGTTACCCATGTGAATACCTATCTCGTACCATAAAGAGAAATTAATTCAAGGTGAATCACAGGAAAATATTTAAAACTTTTAGATGAAAAAAAAAATGTGTAATCTTTAGTAGGCCATAAAGCCAAGAAATACAAATGTTAAAGAGGAAGACTCCACATATAACTACATTAAAATATAAATCTTCTCTATTTTAAAGGATCAAATCATAAACTTTAAAACCTGTAATGTAATGAATGAACATATGTTTAGAACACATAATGCAATAAATCCTCTAAAAATCAACAGGAAAATGAAAGCATGAGCAAAATACATAAACAAAAAGGAAAAAAAAAGAGTGGCTAAAGAAAAGAGGCTCGCCCTCATGAATGGCAGGGCACGTGAATTAAAGCCACCCTAAGATACATTCTTACATCCGCTCGCGCGGTTAAAGTAAAGTAATTAGTATTAACAAAGAGGTCAGGTAACGGGATCTATTCTTACCCTTTACTGGCGAAAGCATAAATTGAAGCATCCACTTATAAAAATGCTGCATTACAAAATAAAATTATAATCATGGCTATGTGGTGACCCAGCAGTTTTACTGCATTTCCTGAAGAGAAATTTCTATATGTACAACGCGAGACAAAAACAAAATGCTTACAACATTGTTTGCCATAGCAACAAAAAAATAAATAAAACCACTCAATTTCCCAGCAAAAGGAGTAAGTAAAAATACACACTGATCTCTTCTAATATGGAATGATACATAGCTGTGAACTGTCTAACTACACGTATGAATATGGGTCTATCCTCCAAACATACTATAATATTTAATGAAAAAAATCAGCCAAAGAAGAATATTACAATAGGATGACTTTTAAATAAAGCTCCAAAATATGCAAAATAAAGAAATATAAGAAAATCAACAAAAGGGTTAAAATGGTGGCAGTAATTCTGAGTGGTAGAGGGGATTTTCAGTTAAGAATTAATATTGTCCTATTTTTTAAGCTGGGTGGTGGGCACACCAGCATTCATTCTAACATTTTTTTATACTTACATCTACATGTTTTATGCACAGAAAGTATCACGCAATAAAAAATAAGAATAATGGCGGAAAATCCTAACCAGCAAATAATAAATAGAGAGATAAGTAATAATCCAGTTGCATGGTGGTACATTACACAGCTGTTTTCTAAAGTGTAGATGTATGATGCAAAGTTGTACAGACATGTTCTTGATTTTTCCATGTTATTTATTTAGATTTCATCACTATACACCTTTGTAGCATTCAAAAGGAATCTTCCCAGCATGAATACACAGCATATTAGTCCAGTCAAAGATATTACCATGCACGTCTTCCTTAATAGACATGTTCTCAAAATGTACATATACTTTAATATAAAATACTAAACAAAATATACCAAAATACAGCTCTTAAATTGCTAGAATAATACATGCTTTGATTATGTATATTTCACATTTCATGTAGTAGGCATGAGCGTATTTTAAACTCAGAGAAAAATACAATTAATGTTTTAATAGGTCTCTTACTAAGGAACAACCAGAAAGTGGTAAACCTTCTACACTAAGACATATAATTCACTTGTTTGGCTACAGGATGGAATATGGCCTCCTAAGAAAGCCAATTAGCTCCCAACATGTATAAAGCTGTAGAAAAGATCCAAACGACTGATCCTGAACAGGGCTATAATTACAACCCGAACCATAGTGAAATATCTGCAGGAAGACAGATGTATGTGTTCCACTAGTCATGGCAATTAAAACTTAATGAAACGCCATTGGGGGTGGTTTCAATCAGACAATTCCTGGCATGCCAGCTTATTCATAGAAGCAAGCAAATCTCTGAACAAATACCACGATAAGGAAGAAAACAGGCAAATAAGAGCTACTCAAAAGTTGGCATTTTTAAAAGAAATTAACAAATAAAAATGTTCTTTAAAAATAATAAAATTAATATTCAGTTCATACTGCCAGAATTGCAAGAAATTTACCAAAGTCCCCTCTACCACCAACCCCTAAAAACCACTTTTTTCCCTAACACAGGCTTTACAGTACCGAAGAGTGTTTCTTAGGTAATTGCAAAGTTAAATTTACCTGGTCTACAATGAACAGGATAGCCATGGTAACTCAGTTTCTATGAAAGAAACAAGTGTCCTGTTTATGAAGGACCTATCTGGAGCGTTTCCCGTCAGTGCGCAAGTGATTAGCAAGTCACGCTGCAGGCACCATACAGCTCAGCTCTCCTTCCAGCCCATGAGGATGACTCACAGGGCTCACCTGTACTTCCAGTTCACTTTTAGCAATGAGTAGGTTCAACGTCTACATCTAAAATTGTTTAAGCTTGGAACATTTCTCAGAATGATGAATGTCATGTTACTTGGTTCTTTGGTGAATCCTGGATGGTTTATTTTTCTTGATAAGACAGATTCATATAGGTTAGCCAGGAAAAATAATAATAATTACAAGAAAAATCACCTCAAAAGTTACATTAGTTGTGAGAAGATCATTCCCAGATCCCCGATCGTATTTATACAAGTGAAGAACTCTAGTGTGGATGAGGTTTGAAATATCACCATTGACCAAGATTTACTAACTCTCTGGAGTCCACTTTTATGCTTAGAAATTCTGAAAGTTGTAAAAATAAAAAATAAGGCTAACTTGCCTTCAAACACATACAGTAACTGTATGTGAACGAAGAATTGCGATAGAAGAAATGGGGGACTAGGTGTTGGTACAATGGTAACGAAACTGCACCCACATGGGAAAGGTCCTGGGTTCGCATCCTGGGGCTTTAATGAGCATACCTGGTTGAGACGGAATAGGTCTTTGCTTGGGGACCCTGCCGGGGTGTCTGCCTCTTTCTCATGCAAGAAATAAATAAACTTAAACAAAGAAAAATAAAAGGATGGAGAGTAAAGAAGGGTGGATCACTAATTATGTTAGAAATTTAAAATCAGCAAAGAGGAGCTGGAAGTGCTTTTTCTAGAGACTGTGTTCCTCTCTGCTGCCTTTCTGACGCTGCTCTGGACTGCCCCCACCAGCCCTTCACCTCCCGTCGAGCACAGAGCTGACTGCTTAGTGATCAATGCTACGCCTGGAAGAGTAAGGCTTGCTTCCGATATCTTTCATGCTACTCTGGCACAAGAATCATCCTTGAGGGAGGAAGAGGTTAAGAAACCCTCTGGGTAAGTGTTGTTAATTAATTATGATTGTTCTAAACAATGTCTGGATAATTTTTCCTTGTCTCTTGACATAAACTTGATAAATAACCAAGAAGCAAGCCAGAAAGAAATAGTTGATTAAATTCCACTCAGGTACTTAAAATTAGCTCCAAAAAAAATCTAGCTATTTATAAATTGTCCTGCACTGTAAAAATGTATGTAGATTTCATTTATCTTTGTTAAAGTGCAACTGAAGTCAACTACTAACACTAAGAAAAAGGTGTCTTCCCTTTTCCTGAAGAAGCAGCATAATTAGTTAAGAGATTAGTTGGCACTGGAGAATTACATTTAAAGTGATTAACAATAAACAACCTGAATACTCTAGTGAGTGCTGGAGAGACATTGCCTCCAGTAAAACTTACAGTTACTAATGTCAGGTTATCCATCGCATTATTATTAATTTTCCCTTCCTTTCTAGCCAATATCAATTGGACCTATATCATCAGCATCTATACATACCAGTCTCTCCCATTAAAATACTGGGTCATCAGAAAAGTCATAACATGGGACCAGCAGATGGCATAATGAGTACATCGCTGAACTCTCCTATAGTTAACTGCAGTTCAAGTCCCAGATCTGGCAGCTTAAAACTCATGCCAGGAACGTGTACGTGAGTGCCCAAAATCCCGAGAGAAGAACGGAGAAGATGGGATTGCAGTGTGACCATCCTCCCTGAGGGGTGATTTCTTGCTTTCTTTCTCTCTTTCTCTGTCTCTATGGTGAGTACATGTGCCCTATAGCAAAAAAAAAAAAAAACCCGAGGAAAAAAGAAAAGTCATGACACCCTATCTGGAGCGTTTCCCGTCAGTGCGCAAGTGATTAGCAAGTCACGCTGCAGGCACCATACAGCTCAGCTCTCCTTCCAGCCCATGAGGATGACTCACAGGGCTCACCTGTACTTCCAGTTCACTTTTAGCAATGAGTAGGTTCAACGTCTACATCTAAAATTGTTTAAGCTTGGAACATTTCTCAGAATGATGAATGTCATGTTACTTGGTTCTTTGGTGAATCCTGGATGGTTTATTTTTCTTGATAAGACAGATTCATATAGGTTAGCCAGGAAAAATAATAATAATTACAAGAAAAATCACCTCAAAAGTTACATTAGTTGTGAGAAGATCATTCCCAGATCCCCGATCGTATTTATACAAGTGAAGAACTCTAGTGTGGATGAGGTTTGAAATATCACCATTGACCAAGATTTACTAACTCTCTGGAGTCCACTTTTATGCTTAGAAATTCTGAAAGTTGTAAAAATAAAAAATAAGGCTAACTTGCCTTCAAACACATACAGTAACTGTATGTGAACGAAGAATTGCGATAGAAGAAATGGGGGACTAGGTGTTGGTACAATGGTAACGAAACTGCACCCACATGGGAAAGGTCCTGGGTTCGCATCCTGGGGCTTTAATGAGCATACCTGGTTGAGACGGAATAGGTCTTTGCTTGGGGACCCTGCCGGGGTGTCTGCCTCTTTCTCATGCAAGAAATAAATAAACTTAAACAAAGAAAAATAAAAGGATGGAGAGTAAAGAAGGGTGGATCACTAATTATGTTAGAAATTTAAAATCAGCAAAGAGGAGCTGGAAGTGCTTTTTCTAGAGACTGTGTTCCTCTCTGCTGCCTTTCTGACGCTGCTCTGGACTGCCCCCACCAGCCCTTCACCTCCCGTCGAGCACAGAGCTGACTGCTTAGTGATCAATGCTACGCCTGGAAGAGTAAGGCTTGCTTCCGATATCTTTCATGCTACTCTGGCACAAGAATCATCCTTGAGGGAGGAAGAGGTTAAGAAACCCTCTGGGTAAGTGTTGTTAATTAATTATGATTGTTCTAAACAATGTCTGGATAATTTTTCCTTGTCTCTTGACATAAACTTGATAAATAACCAAGAAGCAAGCCAGAAAGAAATAGTTGATTAAATTCCACTCAGGTACTTAAAATTAGCTCCAAAAAAAATCTAGCTATTTATAAATTGTCCTGCACTGTAAAAATGTATGTAGATTTCATTTATCTTTGTTAAAGTGCAACTGAAGTCAACTACTAACACTAAGAAAAAGGTGTCTTCCCTTTTCCTGAAGAAGCAGCATAATTAGTTAAGAGATTAGTTGGCACTGGAGAATTACATTTAAAGTGATTAACAATAAACAACCTGAATACTCTAGTGAGTGCTGGAGAGACATTGCCTCCAGTAAAACTTACAGTTACTAATGTCAGGTTATCCATCGCATTATTATTAATTTTCCCTTCCTTTCTAGCCAATATCAATTGGACCTATATCATCAGCATCTATACATACCAGTCTCTCCCATTAAAATACTGGGTCATCAGAAAAGTCATAACATGGGACCAGCAGATGGCATAATGAGTACATCGCTGAACTCTCCTATAGTTAACTGCAGTTCAAGTCCCAGATCTGGCAGCTTAAAACTCATGCCAGGAACGTGTACGTGAGTGCCCAAAATCCCGAGAGAAGAACGGAGAAGATGGGATTGCAGTGTGACCATCCTCCCTGAGGGGTGATTTCTTGCTTTCTTTCTCTCTTTCTCTGTCTCTATGGTGAGTACATGTGCCCTATAGCAAAAAAAAAAAAAAACCCGAGGAAAAAAGAAAAGTCATGACACTTTTGCATTGAAGAACGTAGAAAGCACTATGTCATGACCTTTCCGACTATATATAAAATGCAACATATGCTATAAGATATATATGTGTGTGTGTGTGTGTGTGTGTGTGTGTGTGTGTGTATAAAACCATCTCTTTCAAGTGCTGTTTTTTTCATAATTTTTAAATGTTTGGAAACAATTACGTACTCTCTCACTCCCCACTTCTCGTCCATCCCATTCTGATGGACGGGTCATTTGTTACTCCTCTAAAACAGAACTTAGCAACCCTCAAGGCACCAAACCCCAATGATATGTGGAAGTCCCCATCTTTACCTCTCCACAGCATTTAGCAGTGGAACCAGCTTCTTTCTGCAAACTTTTGCCATGAATTCTGTTCAACATACTTGTGGGGTTCTTTTTCTCTCTACCTGTGGAGCCACTTCATCTCTCCATCCAGACATAAAGTTTGCCTTTTCTCAAAGCTTAGTCTGCTGCTTCTTTCACTCTGTATCATCTTATTGCCTGTTTCATTTGCATCCACTGCCAAAATTACTGTCCATTCGTGCATGCGTACATTACAGAGAGAAAGGGCAGAGAGAGCCCATCAATCTCCTTCGAGCTCCAGCATGGAGAGTCAAGACCACCGCAACAGCTGCATCTGTCCTGCCTGCGTTCACATGCTTTTTTGCCTCATTTGTTCCCTCCCTGAACCACCTCATCGTCCTCCGGTTTTTGTTCAAGAGTCACTCCTCTTCTGACCTTAGACATTGCAGTTAATTGGCAAGCTGCACAAACACAAGGACTTTTGTGGTTTGTTCCCTACTGTATCCAGGGGCTAGAAGCAGTATCTGACAAATACTGGCCATGCAGTGAGCATAAGGGGACTTTAAAATGTTGGTGGAAAAAAATGGAATTAGAATATGAATATTTTGTTGCAAAACACACCTCTGACACTCACATGGTTTTTCCTATGGCCTGTTTTCCATGACCTTCCTGAAGCCCTCTATTTAGGAAGTGTCGGCAGTGCTTTCCTCTCACCTGGGAGGAACTTGTCTCCTTTTCCCAGCTCATCCCTGCTCGACTTTTGTTCTCAGCAATATTAATCACTAGAAATCCTGCCCTGGCCTCCCCACCCACTTATTACAAATTCACATATCACCGTGGCCTCCCTACAGCTTGTGACAAAACTACAATAGTACGGTTTAGCCATTTATATTTCTCTATGGAAATCCTGAATGGGACTTTAAGTCTCCTAAAAGCGGGAATTCTGTTCTTACTCACCATTGATTTTTTTCAGGATCTACCACAGTACCTTGTACTTAATTGTAATAAGGGATTATGGAATGAACTTAAAAAAAAAAAAAAGAAAAAGAATGGATATTCCTTAAGTCAAGATGACAGGGATCATATGCAGAAAATGACCCAAGTTTTTGATCATTTACGTTAGTTCCCTTAACCGGGAATAAGTAAAAGAAAAGCTCCAATTGTAAAGGTTTTTGTTTTGTTTTGTTTTGATTTTGTTTTTTAACAAAAAAGAAAAGGAAGAAAGGAAATTAAGCAAAATAAGATATATGAGGATTGTATAAAAGGTAAACAAATATTAAGGGAGCACTTTTATTAACAGGTTTCTCCCAAGCCACTAAATCAACTTGACTATTCAGCGTTTTTAAAGTTATACTATACCAAACATACACATATTAATCAAATACTAAAATAATTCCTAAGTTAAATAATATAATGGTAGCCTTCCAAAGTTGACCTTGAAAAACTTTTCAAATATGGTGCTTTGTGACTAGAGGCTATAGGTAAATGTTTTCTTAAGGATCTAGCAGCAAAAATATCAGTTCATAGTTTCAGAACAACATAGGTTGCTCTTGGATCCCTCTTTTTAATAAGATTTTGAAACACTAACATAAGTGACAAAGCCCAATATGAATTCATCCCTTTTGTGAATCAATTGTCAGATAAAACGGATGGGGTAGCTATTGTTGACAATTCAATATACACTTCAAAAAAAAAGGTAAACTGCTATCAGATGCGCATTACATAATGTAATATTCAGAGTCGAAGAAGAATGTCTATATCCGCTGATTACCACACTCTGCATGCTTGCTTTGAAAAACCATACTGTACTCCACAAAGATGTATAATTATATGTAAACCGGAAATCACAATTAAAAATTAGAAAGATGGAAGTTAACTGAAGGAACATCTTCCCATCTCATATTGAAATAGATTTTGAGATTCAATGGTGTATTCAATATTTAGAGCATACACACATGATATTAAGTACTCTACATAGATCATCTCACTTAATTCTCTCAATAATTTTATGAGAATCATTGCTATCTACAATTTACTATCACCTCCATGTGGTAATGAGTAAACTGAGGTTTAGAGAGGCATTTCCTCAGTCACAAATACAGCATTAAGCAGAAATAAAATGTGAGCCTGGGTCCGTATGTCTTCAGATGTTCTACTCTTAACAGGTTGCACATACAGGGAGAAAGAATAGAAAGATGAATGAAATTGTATAGAAAGAATAGCAATAGACTTAATTAAATAAATTACTCCAGCATATTGTAAGAGTGGAATTTTAAACTAGTAAAAAGAAATGAATTATTCAAGAAAAGGTGCGGAAACAACTGGCTAACCATTTGGAACGAGAGTGACATTGATTTCCACCTTGTGACATAAACCAAAATAAACTCCAGATGGATTATAGATTTATGTTCAAATATTGAAATCAAATTTCTTATATACGTCAACCTAGCCCCCCAAATAAAAGGCTTGGTGGTTACTTCCTGTGCAAAAATGCATCATAGTTTCCAACCACCCAGTAGAACATGTATTTCTATTTTGCTCTTCCTGAGCTCATTCTATCTAGATATGTATATTTGCTGTAGTTTTGTAGCCCTTAAAATATACCTAAATCTCTCACAACAAAAACTGGTGATTACGAAGAGAATTGCTGAACAATTACATGATACTTTAGAAAATGAAGAGATCACTGAATGAATATCTTCTGAAAAAAAAAGAATTTAATTCTAAGAAAAATATGGGGAAAACTGTTTATAACCAACTTGAATACTCAGGAGAAATCTTGATTCAGATGTTTTCAATGTTTCAGTTATGTTCTTTATCTGCTGGAGTGCCTAGCCTTCAGATTCATAGGCATCATTTATTGGGTAGCAAAAATAAATGAATAACAGTAGTGAGATCAATCACCTGAAAGCCAGCTGGAAGACTGATTGTGTCATGATTGCTTTTAATTTGTTCAATTCACTCAAGCTATAAATACATACTAAATAGCTGTCTTCTTAAAGGCCAGAGATACAAGTCATGCTGCCTTCCATCAAAAACCTTACGTTAAAAAAATTAAAGAGGATGTAACAGATAAAGTACTTGTAGGGATAAAAGCTGGCATGATCACACTGCAGTCTTATCACCAATAATCGCACCATTTCCAATATCCCAGTTTCAACAAGCGTGCTCTAAGACTACTGCCTTCCAACCCTCTGATCCAAGAGCAGGATTTCCACACGCCAACACTTCCGATGCATTTGCCTACATGGCTCTCTCAGCAGCCAGCACTGCAGCATCCACCCCCACGCATTTCACTTCCCACATGGTTCCTTGTTATGAACACCCCCAACACCCTTGCCTCTCTACCTCTCAAAAACACTGAGAAGGTATTTGCTCAGAAAGCTTCTGGCTGCAAGTAGCAGGAGCACACTTTAACTCATGTGAACAAAAACAGAAAATCTTTGTTTCTTATAACTTGGAAGTCTGAGAAAGTAAAACAGCTGGATCCAAAAGTTCAAGACTCAATCATCTGACTTCTGTTTCTCTCTTATTTTCTTCATATGATCATTATCCCTAGGCAGTGAGAGTGAAATTCTAAAAACATGAGGTAATCTTTAAAATTAATAAGCTGAGCCAGGTGAAGGCACAGTGGTAATGCAAATGGGCCCCAATAGGTCCATGCATGGGCTTACCCAAGACTGGGGAGGGAACAAGGGATCATGGCATGAAGATTCTGTTTGTAGTGATTATCTCTTTGTTTCTGCATCTCTTTACCATAAAAGACATAAATAAGCTTTATAAAATTAATTATAAGAAAAAAGATTCAATATCATATCAATCACTATAATCGACTCTGATTTTTCTTACTGTATTACATTATAAATTCTGATTTGCTTTAGTATACTCTGTCAGCATATCACCATTTTGTTATAAACAGAAGTAGCAGTAGCTATTTTCTGTTCAGAAAAAATTATTAAATGTCAAATGATGCTTGTGGCTAAGTAAGAGAATGACTAATTAAAAAAAAAAAAAGACAACTAGATTGGGGACAGCAGGTGGCATGATAGTTAAGGAGCTGAACTCTCCCATAGCCAACTGCAGTTCAAATCCTGGATCACAGTGGCTTGAAACTCATGCCAGGTGTATGTGCATGGGTGCCCAAAATCCCTAGAGGAGATTGTAGTAGAAGAGATTGAAGCATGGCTATTTTCCCTGAAGGGGGTGATTTCTCACTTTCCCCCACTCATATTCTCATTCTCTTTCTCTCTT
>NW_006160006.1:3530585-3536622 GCF_000334495.1 Tupaia belangeri chinensis | reverse complement strand
TCCCTCTCTCTCTCATGAATGCATACACCTTATGGAAAAATACTATTTTTTTCTTTTTTTACTTATAATAAAGACAAATGGATTAACAATTAAGATTGATTTGTTGGTATTTTTTTAGGTCAGTTCCATTGTAGCAATTTAACCAACAAATTAGAGATAAAAGATGTTGAAATTATCAAAGTTTAGGTCCTGAGAGGGTAAGGTTTTGTGTGAATGGATATTCAAAGTACTCAAGGAATGGTGGGGAAAATATATTATTAGTCTGGATGAGAGATAGAATTAAACGTTCTTGATAAATTATTAATTAGAGCATTCCAACACAAGTGTAGACCAATAAAGACATTTAGGAGGTTGCTCGGCTGGATTTCATTCCAGTCCTTGAGCTAAAGAACAGAAAAAGACAAGGGAACAAGGAGGGAAGGAAGAAAGGAAAAGAGAAGAGAGGAGAGAAGAGAAGAAGAGAAGGGGAGAAGAGGGGAAGAGAGGGGTGGGGAGGAAAGGGAAGGGAAGGGAAGGGAAGGGAAGGAAAGGGAAGGGAAGGGAAGGGAAGGGAAGGGAGGGAGGGAAGGAAAAGTTGATCTGGCTCAATTCACCAGAGTAGAAATATCCTACAGTAAATAGGGTGTCCTACAGTGTTTCTGTGGAAATATGCCTTTATAGCAAATCAGATAACTAGGTAACTAAGGATCTGAGTATTTGGGTCCTGGCCATGCACCTTAAAAGAACCAATTACCTTTAAGAAGCTGAAAAACTCATTTGGATAAAACTTTTTAATTATTAGGACATTGGGAAAGTCATGATGCATTTTTCCATGCAAAAACACATCATGACTTTTCCAACAATAGTTTTCAGGAGCTTCTATAGTCTTGGAAAGATGTACAAGCCAAGGGCTTACTCTCTGCACCCAGGTTATGCTTTATTGCTAGTCTCTCCCCTCACATGTGCCTGCCTGGCTGCCGGAACTCCCAGGTACGTTGAGGACAACTGGTTCAGGCGGTAGGCTGTTACCACATCACCTTGGAGCCACATGGGAGGCCCTGGGTTCAGATCCCAGGTCAATCAGGTTGACACACTGAACACACTAGGTGCACCTGTGATCTGAGCTGGCTGGAGATGAGATGTGGCAAAGCTTTGTCTCAAAAAAAGCTTTCTCTCAAAAAAAAAAAAAAAAAGAAACTTCAAGCAAACAAACGAACAAACAAAAACCCCACTATTTCACAATTGCACAGATATTCATTCATCATAACCATTTTTCTTCTTTGACACATACTGAGAAGTATCGAATAGTTCAAGATGATAAATATTTTCCACCTCTTAACTTTACATAAAACACTAGAAAATTAGACCCAAAGTAATTCAAATATGTTTGGGTTTTTAACTTACCAAAACCCAAGTTTCTTCTGGAAACCTTAGCTAAACTAGGTAAGATTTTACACTGGCTGATTTTTTCTTTATAATTGATCACATAATAATAGTATGTCAGTCTCTCCAGCAAAGTATTTATTTTACAAAAGTGATTTGACAGCTGTAGGTGGGAGTGTAGAAATATTTGTTAAAATAAGAAAATACCTGACATTGCTGAACAATGACATGCCTATGATTATAAATTTGAAGATGTAAAAGCTTCAGGACAAAGACAATTACAAGGCATGTCACGAGGACCTGTTGTTTGTGTAACATCCAAAAAAAGAGCCTAAAAATTAAGCTGTTATTTACTCTTAGAATATTTATTTTTATTTAAGTTGAATAGACTAGTGGTTTTCATATATTCATTGTATTTTTTAAAAGAAGCTAAACTGAGGCTATGGATTATATGGAATGAAAGCCAATAATGACTCCGATCATACCTTTCCCTCAGTAGAATTTTAATTAAAATGAGTAGTGATCTACACTCATCTGACCACACCTTAGCCCTGCTAGCACTTCGGGGCGGCAGGAAGCATGCAGGTAGAAGAGTGACACACAGCCGGGCGCATGTGCACGTGTGCCTGCAGTCCCAGGAGGGAATGGAGGAGGACTGCAGTGTGGGCATATACCCCGAGGGGCAATTTCTCATTTTGCCTCTCACTGTCTACTCCCACCCCACCCTCCAGCAAGCGCACACACCCTACGTTAGCACCTGAGGGGAAAAATAGAAAAAGGAAAAAAAAAGAATACCAGTAGAAAAATTAAAATTTTGCCAACAGGAAGAATCATGAAAACACCCCATAAACTGAAATCACTCTAACAACTGGCTATAGAATATTTTTCTTCAGGGACCAGCAGTTGATGTAATGGCTATGTCACTGAACTCCCATGTAGTCTACCTCAGTTCGAGTCCCAGACCCAGTGGCTTAAACTCACGCCAGGCCCATGTGCATGTATGCCCAAGATCCGAAGAGGAGAATGGAGAAGAACGGATTGAGGCAAGGCCATCTCCCCTGGGGAGTGATTTCTCACTTTCTGTCTCTCTGTCTCTCTCTGTCTTTCTGGCAAGCACACGCACCCTATAGCAAAAACCTCTCAAAAAAAAAAATCTGTCATTTCTTTGAAAAACAAATTTTGTTCTTTGATTTTCCTAGAAAGAAGCTATCCTTCAAATTACATTCATTTTTGAGAAAAGCTAATTTCAAGTAGAGCTTTCTATATATCCTGATGCCATTGAGATTAAAAATCAATATTCATCCTCTCAATTAATGAAAAGTATAGGTTTTATGAGCTTAAACATGTGGATTTGATCATCCTACAATTAAATGTTTAGGACACAACAAATATATAATGAAATTACAGTATTAAATGCTTCAAAAATACAAAGCATAAGAGGTTTTTATAATATATATGTGCTCTTCTGAGAATTTTTTTTGCTTCTACCTTCTCTTAAAAATGTAAGAATTTATCACAATCCTTATATTATTCTCAAAAGCAGCAACAAACACAGCCAACAAATAGTCAAGTGAGTTGTGGTTTATGCTGGACTAAGTAAACACACCGACAAATACTAGACGTAAACTAATGATAAAATAAGCTATATAGAACTGATAACAAAGAGAAAGCCCACCTAAATTCAGTAAAAATATGCAGCGACAGGGAGAGGTGTGACCACACCTGTTTTGTGAAAAGCATGTTGTAGTTCCATACATTCCATGCTTTGGATAAATGATGAAGCTCCCTCTGGTGTCCAGGTCTAAAGCCCTTGAATGATGTCAAGGGGCTCATGGCCAAGGGATCCACAGGGGTTGCAGTGGAGGTGGCTGCTGGGCAGTGCCAGGTGCCCTTGGGACCCCGTCAGGCCATGTGCAGAGGCCTGCTTGTGAGCAGTGATGCAGGTACTTTTGAAAACTCAAGACCCTGAGGTCTCGCCCTAACCTACTGAGTCAGAATCTCCAGATCAGGAGTCTGGAACATGTACCACCTCTCAGATGTGAAACGCTTAGCTTAGGCATGTCCACCAATGCGTCTCTCAAGCAAGCAACTATGCAACAGGGGTCAGAGTCATTTTTAACTGGTGAATAAACAGGGACAAAGTAGAGTTCATAGGTTTAGCAAAATATGGAAATATAGGACATCCAGTTAAACTTGGACTTTAGATAAATAAGGAATACTTTCTAAAATATGTCTCAATATTGCATATGTACCCAAAAAACTGTGTTAATTGAAAATTCACAGGATATCCTACATTTTACCTGCCAACCCTACACAACAATCAATATGTGACATTACATGTGTCAAATGTTTCTTCTATTGCATTACGAAACTAAAAATGTCCTCAATATTCTTAAAACTAGCTACTACTTAAAAAAATTATTAACATATTTTGGCAGTGCACAGTGCCAATTCACGTACAATTTACTGGAACATTTATTCCAATTTTCCCAGGAATAACATTTTTTAGAAAAAAAATATGAAGTTTCGGAGTGCACAAAATATTGATGCAGTTTCCTCAGTACCAGGAGTAAAACTTCTCCCTACAGCGTGTGTAGGTAAGTGCGACAGTTCAGACTCCATGCTGAATGGAGTCTCCCTTTAGGGTCATTAGTCTCTCAGGTTAGAGTTCGACCAAGTCCATAGTCATTAACAGTCAACAGTGATCATAGCACGCCAGACATTTTATTCCCAGGTAGTTTATATGATCAATACTGGGGGACTTCAAAAACTTCATGAACAACAGAAATCAAAGTACAAGTTTACCTTGTTGCAAAATAAAATAAAATAAAATAAAAGTCCCATGCATTGCTTTCTGATATTGCTCATTTTTGTAAACTTTTTGAAGACCCCTAGCATAAAGGCCAAAATATTAGGCTCTTCATGCTCTAATCCTAGCCTATCATTTAATTTTTAATTAACATATAATCGTACATGTCTGCAGCAGTAGAAAGTGATTTTTCCATACAAGAGGCCGGTGTGTAATGACTGTGTCAGGATAACTGGTATACCCATTATCTCAACCAGTTGTCATCGCTAAGTGTTGGGAACATTCAAAATCCTTTTCAGTCACCTGGGATGTACAGTAGGTTGTTCACTATTCTCTTCCTAGTGCATTTTATAACACTACAAAGTGTTCCTCTTATCTGTAATTTCATTCTTGTTCATCAACATCCCTCTACCCAAGCCCATTTTTTCCCAGCCTCTAGTGGTCATTCTTCATCTCTCTACTTCTATGAGGTCATTTGTTTCAATTTCCATGCATGAAGAACATGTGGTGTTTTCTCTGTGTCTGGTTTGTCTCACTTAACATAATGTCCTCCACGGGTGGTCTTTCTAGCCTCATCTCCCACTACTTCGGCCTACACTTCAGCTATAATGACCCTTAATGATTCTATGCCTACAAGGCAGCCCTATAGCTTGATGGTTAAATGCTGTGCTTTGAAAACTAGATTCCACATGGCCAACTACAGCTTGAATCTCAGCCCCAGCAGTTTCAAAACTACACTGGGCACACGTGTGTGCGTGTGCATATGAGCCTAGAATCCTGGAGAGGGAGAAATAGAGGGAAAAGGATTATGGTGTGACCATGCCCCATTGTGTGTGGGGATGCCACCTCCTCCCCTCCCTCTCTCTGTTGGGTATACATGCTAATATAAAAATAATAATTCTGTGCTTTCATGTATTCCCTTAAGTCTTCTCCTACTTCACTTGTTTCTAAAACTGATCTTAAGTTATCTATCCACTCCCAACACATACCCTTCCTGTGCCTAAAGGATCTTGTATGTGTCTCTATAATATCTATTACTCATTGAGTTATACGTATTTATTTGCATATCTATTTTCCACAGTAACAAACATACTCTTTCAAGACAGAGGCTGCATTTTATTCACCTTGTATTCTCAATGCCTTCAATAATCCCCAGAGCATTTCAGTCACTCAGTACAAGTCTGAAGAATGAATAATGATGAGTATGTATAATTACATAAAAAACAAGGCACCCTGCCCATTATTTCTAAGGTTATTTGAAGTTTAGAAATATTGCATTATAAGAATAGTTCATAAATTCTTGAGATTTATTAACTTACTGCTTTGTAAAAGGCAGACACTCTTATTCATAATCATTCCTAAAGAACAAAAACTGATCCCTTCCATTTTAAAATTCTTTTGATGTCAATTAATTAAAGCCATGATTGGGGGAAAAAAAGGGGGAAAAATTGCTTCAGAAGAAGTTAAGAACACAAGAACTCCTCCTCCCAAATATTCTTAATTACTTACCTAATTCATTTTTGCTAACAATGTATTAAGCAGCAATTTCAATTATGTGGTTTAAAAATAAAATGAAGTAAATATTTAATCACTTAATTCAAAGATAGACATGCTTTCAAATGAAAATAATGGTGAAGAATTCATATTTCATTTTTATGAAAGCTAAGAACTTATTTTGTGCTAAACATTTCAACTTACCATATAATTACCTTATGAAGAAAAGACCATGAAAAAAATCACTAGAATCTATTTATATTTAACTTCTAGAAATAGATGCTTTTTTAAAGCAAAGACAAATACCTAAATAACTGTAGCTTCAAACATGCTACTAGTCTCATTTAAAATCTTTGCGTTAGTTACTCTTTC
>NW_006160006.1:3519113-3530554 GCF_000334495.1 Tupaia belangeri chinensis | reverse complement strand
TCCCGATCTGTTCATTTTTAAAGAGATGTTTTTCAATATGATTATCGATAGTATTATTATTTACTATCTATTTTCCATTTAAATTTAAAAACATTCAGTCATCTAGAGAATATTAAGGGTCAGAAACTCAAACTCTTCTGATGACAAAGTATGTCATTAGATTATAACTTTTAAATGCTTGAGAATTTGTTAAAGATTGGTTCTAGCTTTTCTATTCTTATTTTATCATTCAACACTATAAAACAGCATTATTTTTTTCCTATGAGAGTAGGAAATAGAGAAAGAGAAAAACAAGGACCCTCAAAAGGTCTCATGCCGAGATCTCCCTGCCCCTAAGGTCTTGCATCCAGCCATGGCCTTGGGTCTAGGGGCCTGAGTAGTTTGACCAGGGAGCCAAACCTATGGTCTTGTGCATGAATCCTTCCTTGCTTGAGCAATGCGTTAGCACAGCATCACCACGCCTGACCAGAACAGCATTCTTGATCGTGCAAATAAATTTGTATTGAGTAATATAAGTCTTCATTTGGAAAGAGCTAATGTAATATATTTTCACTTACAAATAATTAAAACCATTTGTTGCATGTCAGTTTTAGTACTATGACTTCAGAGGAAATAAACTCTCCTTAAAGTATGAGTCTGCAGAATGGCTGCTTTACTAACAAAATTGTCTGGTTTGTAGAAGGTGATGTCTGGACTGCCACTTTAAATGCAATAAAATACAGTTAGCATTTATCTGAACTCACTTCAGTAATGACTCAGAGATGCTTGAGATGTATTATATTCTCTCTGGAATTTTAATGTTATCTGCATTTACTATAAATGATTCCTTCATTCAACAAATATTATTGATACTCTCTTGTATATTTTGCTAAAGTACCAATTAACAGTGAATTTCGTATACATACTGCCTATAGAGATTTTCCATATTAGACTAAATTTAAAATGCAATCAACTATAAGTGTGTCATTATTTTATGTGCTACTAGGAAGAAAAAAATCACATCTTCTATTTAAACCTTTGACCCTGTGATTTCTTGTCACTTCAAATATTTATATTTATTTAAAGGGCTCTTTTAGACTTACTTGTGCATGGAATTTTGCCAATTCCTGTTGCAAATATATGTAAAATAGATTGCATATAAAATTTTATCATCATCAAAATTTAATTTCTCTAAGAGAATACAAAATGATAAATGATTTTTTCATACATAATTATCCTCTAAGCCACCAAATTGGTAACATGGCCTTTCTTAAAAGAGTTCCACAATTGTCTCCAAGGTTTTCTTTAAATGTTGATTCATTTACTTCTTCCAAGAGAGACAGAGTGGCACCCCCAACAGCGAGTTGACACCACAGTCCGTCTGCAGTCCCAGCTGTCCCTGGTCTAGGAGTGTGCAAACACTGGTGAACTCAGGGAGGTCCCAGGACACAAGCCCAGGACCATTCCCACGTGGGTTCTGCTGTGTTACTGCTGCACCACCACCTGGCCACATTTCCAATCTTCCTACGCCCACACGTGGTTTTTGATGCTCAAACTTATTGATCTTATCAGTGTTAACAAATTTCAGAAAACATGTTGGACTTCCATTCCCCCTTAAATGAATTTCACATAGTTCGTTACCAAACTTACTGAGTGCTATAATTACACTGTCATGCCACCAGGGTTAAAACCCAAATCTATTCCTATGAGGGCAACACAAGTTACGTCTCAACTACACAGCATCATAAATTATCACCTACTGCATATCACAAGTCAATTGCAGAAATATTAGAATATGTACAATCCATGCATCTTAGAATTAATGAAAAAACAGTGGCCATGCATCCACACTAATATAAGCAACTGATGTTTTCTCAATGTATGATTTTATAATATTAGATTGTCGGAAACATCATAACACATTTTTGCATAGAAAAAAATACATGACTTTCTGACAACCAAATAGTAGAGTTATGTATACTTTCTTCTGACCAATCATTTAGTCACTTTTCTTTAACAATTCCCATGAAATCAGATTTAGCTCACCAAGTGTCATCTGCTGCTCTTAACTAACATTTCCATTATTTCCGAGAATAACTAACCATCTTTTTTAAATCAAATCAGACATTCTTATGCAACAGTGATGTTTTTTTGTGTTCACTGACTGAGAAAGCCTGTAATGACTATACCTTACTATGCATTCAATAATTTAGATGCATTTCATTTTATTAATAGCTAATATACACACTTTAAAATTACTAACATATATAATTGAGTGACTTTTCTTGAAACTGAAGACTATGTATGCTGTGCCAACACGAAGGCCTCCTAGCATGAGCTCCTCCACCCTCCAGTGCTCTGAGGCTTGTTGGCTGGGAATCCCTAAAATCAGTTGGTCTGGTGTGTCACGATCAATGACAAGAATCTAGGATACAGGAAATCATGCAGCCTGGAAACAGTCTCATTTATGCTTGAACCCATACAGTGTTTCCATGTAAACACACGTTAGACAAAGGGCCTGAGAGCTCCTGCTCCAGATGTAAGTCAGTAAACACAAGGCACCAGTGCAACCTATCCTTCCTCCCGCTGCAATCCATCCCTCCTCCCGCACCTGCAGCGCAATCCATCCCTCCTCCCGCCCCTGCAGTGCATTCCATCCTTCCTCCCTCAGCTGCAGTGCAACCCATCCTTACTCCTCCCCCCAACCCCCGCACCTGCAGTGCAACCCATCTTTACCTCTTCCTCCCGCACCTGCAGTGCAACCCGTCCTTCCTCCCGCACCTGCAGCAGCATCGCAAACACAAGGCATCTCTCCCTCCAAGGCCTGCCTGCGTGGACTCATAGTCCCTCTCACACATGGCTGCAGCCTGCGCTGACTGGGCTTCATAGGACAGTAAAACTCATTTGCTGCTCCAACTGTGGAGACTCTCTCTCTTTAAATATACAGAGTGAGAAATAAACAGGTACCCCCAGGGTCAGTACAGCCCCCAGGCTCAGCCCCCAGGCTCATAGGCACACGCGACCCAGCATGTAGAAGGCGGCTCTAGAAGCAACATGGGGACCTTCTCCTATGGGTGCAGCTGTGTGACAGCACCCCCATCTGCTCTGCCTAGACCAGCTTCTTCATATGCTGCAGAAATAATCAAGTACCTAAGGTTTTCTAACTTTTTTCTTCTTCTTTATGATCATTTTTTCTTTCTCTTCTATAAAATCTTCTCAAATCAGGAATCTGTTTACCTGATTGAGTCAACTGAGATATATCCACTGTAATATACACTCCAATTCAACTTAATATTTATCGAACATCTGCTTAACATGCCCAGCACTGTCACAGACACAGTTAATACAAATAAAACAGCTCCTGTTTCCTGGCCTCAAGACATTTGCAAACAGGCAGGGAAAGCATACATACTTACAAATAATTACACTATATTTTAAAGCTGTCACAACTTGAATACACCCTATGGAGATCACAGAAGACTCTAAACCTTACTTGGGTTAAAAGAGTGAAAGTGACTCTTCAAACCCACCAGTATTGTAGGAGCAGCAACATTTTACCTGTCATTTTAGGTTTTCAGCTGGGTATAAGGATTAATTCTGTATAAAACATTAGTAGGATACAAACAGATAAATTATAGCTTTATTGTGACACAGAAGCCCTCATACAAAAGTGAAGACACTCAAAATTAGCAAAATCGGAACCTTTTTATTTAGGTTGAATTCAGAGAAGCAATGTGTAAAAGTAACTATTTGGGAAGTTAAAGGAAGGTAAGAATTATTTGCATGAATTCTGTTTGTACAGAATTATCTTGGTTGTGACTCCCTGCCAAAGAATGTTTCCTCTTTGTACAGAGAAGGCAAATTCACATAGGAATTTTTAATCTCCTGTTTTCAGGAAAAAAATATATGAAAATGTTCTCCTTGCATCATTTCAGGTGCCTTTAGCTCAAAATAATCCACCTGCCAAAGTGGAATATTTGGGACTTGTTTGTAAATATAATTTAGTACATTATTTAAAAGTAGGCTATTTCCCATAAGGAAATTATGTGTGAAAAGTCATGAAGAACAAAAAAATAATTTATTTCAACTAAAGTAGGTTCAGTGTTGTAGTAATACTGAATATAATCGAGTATACTGAATTTCAAGACAGCAATTAAGGTAGAGCCATTAGATAAGTTTCCAACCTTTAAGTAATGTGTGCACTTATCTTTGAATATCACTTAGCACGTGTAGAGACACAAACTGTTAAGCCTAAATGTTGTACAATGAAGATATTGCTCTTAGAAGAAGAGTGGAAGCAGGAAGAGTGGGCAGGAAGCCGTGGCATTTGTAGAAATGCAAAAGGGATGGCTGAAGTTTAGAGTTAGCAACAACCAGTAGTTGTTCATTAATTAGGCAAATAGCATTGTAGAGAAGAATTAAGGATAAATCTGAAAGCAAAACTATCACTCACACCCAGACATGTACCCACAATCAATTAGAGAGAACTCTGTGTGGCATTTCAAACAAAATAGAAACCCTTTAAACAGAAACTCCCAGCCTTTCCCTAAACAATTAAACTATCTACACTCCTCTCAAGAAGCATTCTAAAATTCTCAAAATACAGTTTTACCTTAACTTAAAACATCATTAATGATATATTTTTCTTCCTATGACTCAAAATCAGGATTACCAAATCAATCTAACAGTGAGTGATATTTTAGCTCACCCAGCAGCCTAAGGATTATTGGCCCAGTGGGGCAGGGTCACACTTCTTCGACATATGCCCTTGCCATACATTTTATTTTTAATCTACAAAAATAAAATAGAAAGAGAGAGAAGGAGAGGAGAGGAGAGAGAGGGAAGGTAAAGAAAGGAAGAAAAGAGAAAAGGAGGGAGAGAAGGAGGGAAGGAAGGAAGGAGGGAGAGAAGGAGGGAAGGAAGGAAGGAGGGAGAGAGGGAGGAAGGAAGGAAGGAAGGAAGGAAGGAAGGAAGGAAGGAAGGAAGGAAGGAAGGAAGGAAGGAAGGAAGGAAACTTTCCATTGGTGGTCAAAGAAGTTTTAACTTTTTAACTGCTGGAAGAGCTTCAACTTCTTTAACAGTCACGCACTTGCATATACGTAAAAGATCACTCCATCATCCTCAGATTCACCTCTACCTAATACATGAATGTGTAACACATGTCATGGAAATGGTTTCTACAAAAGATGAATTTTCAAGTTACATGCATTTTTAATATAAAAATGCCCCCAAGCTTGCATGTTTTTATTTAGACAGAACCAACAAGCCGGAGTGTCTGGAAATTCCTCATGCCAAATTCGGTAAAGTTTGGGGTGTCCCTCGAGCAGGCGGTATAGCCTACCGGTTACAAGTAAGTGCTCTAGCGCCAGCAGACCTGGGCCCACAGCCTTGTTCTGCTTGATCGCCAAGGTTCCTCATCTCTGCCTCAGCTTTCATATCTGTGAAGTGAAACCATCTCGCCTCCCTAGGCTTGCAGCATTCAGATCCATATGGGAAGGTTCTGGGTTTGTGTGGGGCTTTGTCCCCGAGTACCCTGGACAAGCGCTTGCCCATGGTTCAAGGCTGGCAGAAGCTGGGGGGCAGATCAGGGCCTCAAGACCATGTTAGGGGTGCTATCTGTCTCTCTCTCTCTTACTAATGAGAGAATAAGTAAAAATCAAAAGACCCAAGCTAGCAACAGTTTTTACTCTTATAATGGAAAGCACTTGAATGCTTCAGCAAAAGTGCTTTTCCTTTGTGAGCTGCCCATTAACAAGTAGTATTCAAATATAGACTGAAGACCTAAAAATAAGACATTAAAAAAAGGAAATTAAAGGACAGTAGTTGGCATAATGGCTATGTCACTGGACACCCATGTAGCCGACCATGGTTCAAGTCCCAAACCCTGTGGCTTAAACTCACACCAGGCACATGTGTGTGCATGTGTGCATGCCCAAGATCCAGAGAGGAGACTGGAGGAGAAGGGATTGTGGCGTGGCCATCCCCCCTGGGGGGTGATTTCTCACTTTCTGTCTCATTGTCTCTCTCTGTCTCTCTGGCGAGCACACGTGCCCTATAGCAAAAAAAAAAAAAAAAAACTCTCAAAAAGAAAAATTAAAATAAAAGGGGCCCTTTCTTCAAAGTTGTTTTACATTGTTAATGAGAGGGTGACTCTATCAAACAAATTAATTAAACTGAAGTAGCATTTCTCTTCCTATGTAGAGATTAAAACAAAAACATTGTTCCATAACAGATACCTTCTTCAAAGCCTGGCAGGACAAAGTCCTTGGAAGTAGCCCATTATGACCCTGTTCATACCCAGGATGAAGAGACCCCTTCTATACATTTTAAGTGACCTTCACATGCGCATCACATGGTCAGAGGTGCCATCACCCCTGCATGGAACTGCAGTTACACTTCAGATACTAGGAGTTGGGCTCTCCAAAGGCCCTTCAGATTTGTTTCCTACAAAGTCTGCTTCAACTCCCACCACAGGTTCAAATGGGCTTTTCTTTCAGGATGCTTACAAAGATATTAACTCCCTAAGGTTATGGGCAATATGTTACTGCTTCCGTGGATAAATGGCATTCTGGTTACTGAAAAGAATTTCTCTTCTGAGAGTGCCTCTGGAAAGAGGGTCATATTTTATTATTCTCCAAGTTAAACCAATACAAAGATTGAAGCAAAGCAAAGTACTCTGCTAAAGTTAGAGTGAGTTAAGTGATAGATGAAAGATAATTCACTTCCCTTTCAGGTATACTCTATAGAGTAAAATGATAGATTTTTTTCAGGACAAAAAAAAGGTCTAAATAAAATAGAGGTGCATGAAAGTTCAAGTGTATTTTCTTTTAAAATCATGACATTTTAAACTACAACTTTTTTCTGAGTTTTTGTATAGAGCATGTGCACTCACTGGAGGGAGGGAGGGAGACAAAGAAAACTAGAAATCACCACCCCTGGGGGGCAGGGAGAGGGAGATGGCCACAGGGCAGTTCCCTCTCCTCCACTCTCCTCTTGGGAGTTTGGGCACGCAAACACTCCCAGTGTGTTTTTCAGGATGCTGAGTCTGGGAATTGTACCCTGTCAGCCACGTGGGATCAGCACGCCACCTAGCTGGCCCATCTATCTGTAGTTTGTTTTTTAATGCCAGAGTATGTACACATGATGAAGTGAAAGAGTGGCAGAGATAGAGCAGGCTCTCCCAACCAGGGCCTGGTCACATGGCAAGCCTTGTCTCTCCCCACCTTCCATCCTTCCAGGATCCTGGGTCCAAGTGCCCACAGGCCATGTGTGTTTTTCAAGCCAACAGGTCAGGACATAAACTGGTCACGTGGGTTCCAGATTCCTCTGCACAGCCCAGCTGCTGCGATACTGAGTTGGCTACAAAATGCATCTTCGAATAGGCGCTTTTACTACTTCATAGCGTATTTTTCCTGACAAACACATAGAAAACAGATACCTGATCAAATTAGCAGTGAAGAAACTCACTGGGCGGGCCCATAACACAGCAGTGAAGCTCTGCACACAGGGAGCCGGATCCCACTTAGCTGGCCGTGGGTAGAACCCTAGCAGCTTGAGAAATATTCCAGGGGTGCATACATGAGGGTCCAAACCCTGACAGACGAGGAAACGGAGGAAGGAAGACTGCAGCATGACCACACCCCACGGGAGGTCTCTCTCTCTCCTTCTCCTGCCAGACTCCGTGTGAGGAGGTAGCCCTCTGTTCAGTCTATGAGAGCTCTGCTCCCTTCATCAAAACAGCTTCCTAGACCTAATCCCTTAACTGTCCATGTATTTTATAGTTGGAAAATGTGTGTTTTAATGGTAGGGAAAAAAAAATAACAGCACTAAAAGCGCTGACAACTTTGACATGTTAAATGGAAGGAAATCATTGCATCAGAGACCAGCAGGCCCTCAATAATTAGATGGAAATTTATAAATTGCCTTTATTATTGAAATGGGGTATTAGCTTATGGAAAGTGAATTGAGTAACCAGAAGTCTAGAAGGCACAATTTTTCAGAGGTTAAGAAAGTGAGATTTTGCCACTAAATTAAATCTGGCAAGTCCAGTCCAAGCATTCTGTTTGAGGCTGCACAGACCTGAGATGTACAGAGAGGTCTCCTAGTTGGTGCAAATGAAATGACCTAGGCCACAAAAGTCATCTCAAACTATCTGCCAAGATGTCTTTTTTTAAAATAATTATTTTTATTTAACTTTGTTTATTTATTTTAATTTGACCAGAGAGGGACAGAGAGAGCAAGAAAAAGCAAGTCACAAGTCGCCTAGTCCAGGACTCGAACCGCTGTCAGCCATGTGGGAGTACAACGCCCCCAACCACCACGCCACCTGTCAGCCCTCTTCTAAGATGTCTTAAAGTTGAAAAAAGTTGAGAACTTTGAGCTCTGACTAGGCTACGATCCTTGCAATACCGTGTTCAACTTTCACAGAGGAAAAGAAATGAGATAAGTGAGTCATACAGAGACAGGTGATTTTGCTTCCTACAGCATTCAGTTTCCTAAACCAAAGCAAGCACGATTATGAGTCCTGTATTATAAACTAAGTCACAATGTAAAAAGAATCTTACAGCAAGTCATCAAAGGGTTCATGGAGAATGCATTTTATGAAAAACCATGTAGGTCTCCGTTTATTTTATTTCTTCTTATTATTTTGGTTTTGCTATAGGGCGCATGTGCTCGCCAGAAAGACAGAGACAGAGAAACAGAAAGTGAGAAATCACCCCCCCAGGAGGGATGACCACGCTGCAATCCCTTCTCCTCCATTCTCCTCTTGGAATCTTGGGCCTGCACGAACACGCGCCCAGCATGTGTTTAAGTCACCGGGTCCAGGACTCGAACCATAGTCGACTACATGGGACTCCAGTGACTTAGCCATTATGTCAACTGCTGGTCCCCCATTTATTTTTTCTGGCACCAAAATAAACTCACACTTTAGTTCCATTTTTCATGAACTTTTTGAAGTTCTCAGATATACTTGTTCAAAATAAAACTTTTCAGGGCAGGATCGTGGCACAGTGGTAAAACATGACACACTGGAAGCAGACCCATGTCAGAAGGTTCTGGGCTCACGTCCAGAGACCACCCAGGGAGGCAGAGGTCCTCACTTGCCCAGGATGTGGGGCTAGCTGAAGAAGGGGGTGGCAGTGGCATCAGGACCCTGTTGGAGGTGCCTTCTGTCTCGTCTCTTTCTCTACTCCTGTCTCTCTTGCTCATGGAGGAAAGAAATAAACTTAAAAAAAAAATAAGCAAAACTAATGATGCATGTCAAAAGGGAAAATAAGTTATGGAACAGTATACCACATCACAGTGGAGGAAAAAAAGAGCATCGTCAATCATCAAAAACTAGAATAAAAAGTAAAAGGTGTACAACATAATGTAATGTTCTTTGTTGAAGATGATACAGAAATACACTTGATCTGATCATTGCATGCTGCATGTGGGCTTTGTCACACCCATATTGCACCCCACAAAAACATACAATTAAATGTTAACATATTATACAATAAAAAATAAAATTTCTATTTGCAGTAGAACCTGCTAATTATCAGCCAGAATTCTATTACCAAGTGTAGTCAGTACAAGAAAATTATGTAAATCAAACAAATATAAATCCCACAAACAGCTCTGGAATCTTTAAAAAACAAGAATCAAAGTAAAAACTTAGGACATCTAAACTTCCCTCCTAGAGCCAGAGCATTTCTGACACACAAGCGCTCAGTGCAATCCTAAATGGCTCTTCTCTTCCTCCCCTCCTTCCCCTCAATATAGAATAGCATTGTCTTTATTATCATTATCACAGTTGAGGGTGCATTAATAACCACCCTTTACTCTCCTCACAATAAATACTCAACCGACGTGGTATCTCAGACCATGAACTAGACATCTGGCTGACTGGAGCCACCTGGTTTGTTCTTATGAGAAAGCTCTTTGCTGACCACAGTGACCTTTTAAGACACTTAGACAGCCTAAGACCTCTGCCTAGTATTCTCTTTCTCCATAGCTATTCCAATACAATCTGAAATTCTTAAAATTTCACTACTTCCCCAAGCCCCCAGAAGCTCTGCTCGAGGGATTTCCCAGTCTCAGACAGTTTCCGCTCTTTGAACTAATGTTTTCACAATTGGTAGAGAACGCCATGCGTGAAATTAGCAGCAATACAAGCTTGATTGCGGTAAGTGTGTGAGTGTCAGACGCATGTGCACTGACAGAGGGAGGGCTTACTCATTGGCCTGCCTGATCCAGGGTGACAAGAACGAGGTGGCATTCAAACTACAGGCTGAGGAAGATGTGAGCAGATGGGAAAACCAAAAACACTTAACCACACAAGTACAGAGACAGGATGTTCAAATGGCCTAGTGCCGGGTCTTCAGAGAGATGTCATGAAAAAATGGACACGATAAATTAAGACAAGACCAGATCTTAAAATGCCATCACACATAATTAGACTTTTAATATGTTGGAAATGGGAGACATTTAAGATTTACAGGAGTAATAACTCTTCCATGATCATGTGAGAAAACGCTGAAGGAGAAAATGCATTCGAGACTAGAAAGCCAGATACGTCAGCCTGTGGCAGTGCAGTAGAAACTGAGAAACTGGGATGGAAAGGGAAATATTTTGAAGCTCTAATTGCCAGGTATTGACAAGTGAGAAAAAAGAAAGTGAAGTCCTACTTTTTTTCCAGCCTGGGGATGGGGAGGGGCCATTCATCTACACAAACAGCGTGAACTAATTGTAAAGGCTGGCTTGAGAAGACGGCTTTGGATCTAACCATATTAGATTTTCCTGAACAAAAGGTGGAAAAGTCCATCAACAAAAAGTTCACTTTGGGGCTCAGGAGAGTGGCTAGGACTAGATTTGTGGATTAGGGAGAATGAGCGACACCTTACGAGTGTGTGACATTGCCCAAGGAGAAAATGCTAAGCCAATAAAGAAGGTGAGGGAAGAAATTAATGAACTCCTGTATTTACTGAGTGATCAGATAAAATGTCAAAGAAGAAAACCGACAGAAAAACATAAGAGAAATAAAAGAGGAATATCAGTGATTCAGTATTGCAGAAGGCAAAATGAGAATATCCCGAAGTGGACAGGAAAGCCATTCTTGAGGGACTGTATGCTGGCTGTGAATTTAGCTCATTTGGATGGAGGACTTGAAGTGTCAAAGAGAAATGTAATTGTCAGAGAAATGGCATGAGGGAGGGAGAAGACGGCAGTTGCTTTCTGCCAGGTAGAAACGGGCAAAGACTGGAGGAAAGGGTAAAGGAGGTTAATCAAGGAGAGGACTATGAACTTATCTCTGGATGGGGACACAGATTCCACGGGCGTGGACGGGAGAGCGTCATGCTTGACTGATGGGTGTTGGGAATATGCACAGCTCTTCTGGAAAGCAGTGATGGCAGGTTTGACCGTAAGCCCCATAAGTACAGCTGGGGCTGCTTCAGGCCACACGAATGCAAGAGGAAGAC